>NC_090282.1:80540357-80840963 GCF_037392515.1 Haliotis asinina
AGCAAAAATTAACAATTTTAAGGTCAGTGATACGTATCATGATATGAAAAAAAGTATCGATATATTTATCTTCCGATAAAGTATCACTATTATCAATATTACAATATATCGTCACAAATCTACACAATAAGCAGTATCTTCAAGCACCTTCCTGTCAGTCCAGTAAAGTTTAATCAATAAAGATGTGCTTACACACTTGTGAACTTTGAGCAAGAAAATTTCAAGAGTTGATCATCTAATCAATGCTCTAATCCAGCTGCAAAAGTGGACAGTACCATGGACCAAGGTACTACCACAGTTTAGCGTCAGAAGTAATATCATTATTTACCAAACGTAGATTTTGAGACATTTGATTAAAAAGATATTTTCATGAAATGTTCTATGTGGCTCAAGACAAAGATTTGGTGGCAAAGGTATCCTGGGTGTATATAGCTGAGATAGAAAACCCTAGATAATCAAGTACAGTCATCCCTTGCCATTCCACGCGTCTTGGGTTCCACGGATGACCCCCGTGTTATTAGACATCTGCATTATAGTCCCTATTACATAATGTGGAACAAAGGACAAGTAAAATTGTATTTTTCAAGGACATAACAAAACTGCTACTTCGTGTATTGTGCGTAGTCAAGACCATTTTGTATTGAAGGTGAAAATAAAGAAACTTTGAAAATGAAAACATATATATGAACAGGAAACTTGCCATTAAAAACCTTTGGACATGATAATTTAATTGTTATTTGTGTTATGCTACCTGTTATTCAACTAAGCCGGAAATAGCGATCATCTGTGCACAGATGTTTTGGTCCAATGTACCAGTGATTTAGTTAAAAATGATCCATTAATATTACATCAAAGAATTTTAATTCCATTATCAAAATAATTTATATACTAAGCAGTTATTGTAACCGATATATTATATATTGCTATCAGATTAGTGTATAATGCATTTTTTCTGCAAACATATTTCACAAAACAATGAAGACAGGCCGTTACCTGCCTGGATACATTTTATGCAGGAGACAGTTTGACAAGTCACCACTGACTTCCTGCGGTATTTGCAACTTTGTAAATAGAAAATGCTGGCCATTTAATTGTTAAAAATGACATCAATGAGTCAATAACCTTGTCCATGGATTACGAGGCTGTAATCTGTTCGTGATTGCTAAGAATAATGTGAAATTCGTAAAAGGCACGAAAAAAGGACCGTAATGAATGTGGTAAGGAGGAGTTGTATGTGTATGGAATGAGGTGTCATTTTCCTCCTGGTGTTTCCGTTGTAACTGTCAACAGTTTTAAAGAATAAAAATGGGATTGAATTTAATCAAATATGTGTTTTCTGACACCCTATGTTCTAGGATGGCTATAGCGCAGTGTCTTGCATCACAGCAGACATCGTAAATACTCAACTGATGGCATGTCTTGTCTTTTATAAGTTACTATGATATTTCGCTGTGGGTATGATTATTTTTGAGAAAACCCTGCATGTTTTAAGCATCTGAAAAACAATGGATACATACGATAAATACTGTCAGTTGTCATCCGCGCTGAATTTCACTAGTTTATGTTATTTATCAGAGCACAAGAGTGGATTTGTTGATGAGCTCTTTTAAATTTTGTGAAGGGGTGTGATCGCAGTTCAGCTTTTTCATGGGAGCAACGGATCACTCCATGATTTAACTGAATCTGCAGTATGAGGGATAACCATAATACTCTTTAAGGGCTGGGACAGAACATGGAGGACTCATGTGACATGAAGCTCACCTTCAGGCAGATCCAGTTCCACCCCGATCCAGGGACCCGCTGCAAACTCCACGTTCCCCACAAAGCGTACCACCCCTGTCTTGGGCCCCACACGAGAGGAAGTGACAGTCACAAACTCCCCCTCCTGTATCCAAGACGGCACTGGTCCATCGTGCAGACGGTCAAGGTCAGCTCTGCTTCCAAAGGAGCACTCACTCAGGGAGTCATCCATAGCTGCACAAACAGTAAAAGATGTGGTGATTAACTACAGCTGGCTGTAAATGTCTTGATTTGGATGAAAGTTCTTAATTTTTATGATTAAGAATAACAACAGCATTCTGTGAAAACTGTTCTTAGTAAGAAATAAATTTAGTTCCTGTCTGTGTCTCAAACAAAAAACTATGGATGCATTTATACTTCACTAATCCGGACTGGGATGACATATCAAATAAAACTTTGACAAAAACACTCTCAGACATGCCAAGTCACAAAGCATTATACCATTGAGCTGATCCTCTGATACATGTAGACTGCTCCTCCTGTCCATACCGAGGTCCTCTTGCCATGCCTTCATGGCTGTGTCGATTTGAGGGGAGACTGTGCAGGACATAGGACGCTGACGGGACCCAGATCCCTTACGACGTACAACTCCCTTAGAATCAGGTGTTTTCTGTCCACTACCCAACAATGAAGACTTGTCTGTCTTAGGGGAAATAATGTTTGATAAAGAAGCAGATTTCAAGCCAACAACTGGTGTTTCGGTGGTCTTGCCTTGTGTCTTCTTGTCAAGGTTCTCTGATTCAGATACAGACAATCTTGGGGTATCCTTTACCTCTGGCTTGGCACTTCCTAAAGAAGATTTGTCCATGGTTTCTGAGTCAGCTCCTTCATCTTCTCCAAGTTTCTCTAGTTCCTCCATTGCAGTTACACTGTATGGATCATTGTCCCCATCGCCACGACCTATTGCACTGTCACTTGGTTCAGAGTTGCTGGAGTCTATACGTGAGAGAGGTTCATGGCTGGAAGGCTCAGCAGCAGATTTCACTGCTTCATGATTATTCTCTGTCTGACTGAAATCAAACTCTTTCCCACTGGGAGGTGGTGTCGGTATAGGCTTGAGAGGGGCATCATGAATCTCAGGTACTCCCTCATCAAGCAAAGAGTCGGATCGGGATTTGCGATTACTACCAGTGTCATTATCACCAGAATCATTTGAATCATTTCGAACCAATCCATTGGAATCATCAAGTGTTGTTTCTGAATTGCCACTGCCCATCCCAGTCTTATCAATATTATCCTTGGTATGGTCCTCATCTTCCATCTTGGCGTGGTCCTCATTCTCTACCTTGGTTTGGTCCTCCTCATCACTGTCTCCACTGTGTTCTGTGCTGCCAGACTTATGAGCTGTCTTGTTTTTGATATTCTCATTGTCATCAATGCTCTTGACACTGAGTGAATCCTCTGAAGACAAGGTGAGAGAGGACACAGCTTGAGAGCCATAGCCACTGGACGTCATACTGGGTGTGCAGCTCTTGGCCTGCACCTCAACTAGACTGTCATTAGTTGAGGAGTGGGTCATGTGACTAAGAGCCAGCGCGCCCTCTCTCTGCACGCGAGCTGTCTGCTGGCTCTGGTATGACTCAAAATCCTGAAAATCATCGGAGTCAAGACTGCGTGAATCATGGTCCTGTTGCTGAAGGCGAGAAACTGACTTTGGTATCAACTCATCCTCATCATCCAAGTCCTGAAACCAAACATGGAAAGACATGACTGAGTTGGGATTTTGCAGCTCTATACAGCTATAAAATCAAGACAGTACAACTGGCGTTAACATTTTCAGTATGCACTACAGTTTGAGAGCTCCTTATAATAACCTGTGTATTAAGACCAGCCCAAAGACCAGATGCTGATTGGACATAGATTGTTATAACATCCTGGGCTTTTTCTCCAATCAAATGATTTGGAAAGGAAAAAACACGAGAGTAGGACCATGACATGTGACATAAAATAAGGTGTGCATGCTCCAGCAGGATACAGTGCTAAGGCAAATTCCTCCCACTCCCCATACTTATCATAATCACTAGTCACTAGGATACAAAAAGGCTGAAAATATAACAGGAGGACCCATACAGGGAAAGTTTGGGTATAGCGATAATTGGGACAATTCTAACAGGCAAATGAGCCATTGTAGCCATCAGTACCTCCTCTGTGTCTTGGTGTAGAAGTGGCCGAGACTCTCTCTGGTGCTGTTCCTCAATCAGAGTCCTCATCGGCTTGACCAGCTTGGATGTGTGGGGACTCAGCACAGACTTGGGTGAGGCTATTCAGGAAAGAAGCATCAGCATTAGATGTCTTCTTTCAGCTTAACAATAAGCATCAGATACAAACAATCAGATACAAGTCCACTTCAGTTAACAGTTTGATATGTCATCCTTCATTACTGTGTTTAATGGTTTATTGGCTTATTGTTGGTTCCATCACAATCACACAGGTACTGTTACAGTGACCACACGGACAGTGAACACCCGGTGCACAATGTCATGTACTGATAAAACAGAAGAGGAACCACATCTTGTGGCGTTCTTTCCTGCAATAATGCACCTGACCTGAGACATGAGGAAGTATCTCCATTACATGTAGCTGTGTTTGAAGTTCACTAATGTGTACTAGATACTCACCCTTCTTTTGAAGAAACTTTAAGTAAGGTAGCATGTTTAGTACATCTTTCAACTCAGTATGGCATACAATATCATTGTCTTTTGGAAAAGCAGTAAACGTTTCATAACATAGTTAGGTCAGATTAGAATTTTGAAGTAAAACATACAAGTTTGATATCAACACAAAGCTTGAGACCAACATAAGATTGACAACAGATAATCAAAATAAATGAATTCTGGGAGAAGTATTTTTAACATGCAGAAAATCCAACCTTGTCTACACAAAATAATGGTGATCTAGTTTTGAATCTTGAGAAAAAACTGTACTAGGTTGTGAATAGATAACAAAACATGAGCAGAAACAAGAGGCAGCCAGTGCCATACTGGCAGACACAGCTTCCTGTTGACCAAGTGCTGGATGCATATGAGGAACTTCTCATTTTGTTCTTACTCTTAAAAGGAATGTTCAAAAGGTCTTCCTCCCAAAATATATGTATTTTTTCAAGGCCTTCACAACCATGCCTATGTTTACCACGAAAATACCTAGTCTTTTAACTGACTATGATTTTCCCTTCAAACCATCCCAGACCTGGTTTTGTCCTCCCAGTATACTTGTTCATAGGCTATGCTACCAACTTCACTAAAGATGTGCCCTATGGAACACGAATGTCAGTTGGAATATCTCAGCTATGCAGTTCAGTGTGTGTTCTGTCCTGGCCTGCATCCAAAGTGGGCATTAAACAGGTTGAAGCAGAACCTGTTTAACAGTAGATACTCCTGTGATTCTCCACTAGACTGAACTCTCCTCAACATGAACGTCTTTACATCCTCCTAATCTACATCATCTGAATAACTGAATTTACACAAGGAGCTACTGCAAGTCACAGCATCTCTATGGGTCTTTCCCTCAAGTTACACACTGACATTACTGCTGCCTGCCACAATCTGTGTGTAGGTTAAAGGTCACACTGCAGCAATAGGAGTGGCCTCAATGTTAATTGTCGATAGTGATTTCAGGTACAGAAGACAAACCAGGAGCTCTGACATTGCCATGGCAATGGTTGTGAGCTTTTGTGTGGTGCAAGGAAACAAATGGTACCAAGACTGCCACAGCAATGATGGAGATATCCTGTCTTGTGGAGAGAAACCAGTGGTTCTGAGATTGCCATGGCAACAATGGAGATGAGCAGACTAACCTGTACACCTGAGATGAACCAATAAGATGCCTCCCATCAGAGAACATAGTGACAGATGAATATCTATTCTGTTTGGACTGCTGAGTGAAGGTACTGCACCATTCCTACTATCATTAACACAGAAAATGCTATCAAGCAATTTCATGACATACACCATCCCAAAAGCTGCACAATCATGCCCAAGACACCTACTACATCAAAATCAACATACAACATCTTCATGCAAGAAGCAAAACACATCTCAGAAATGCAAACTCCAACAGACCAGCGCAAAAACATTACCATACTGCCCACACACGCTGGCGGGCACGCATGAACGCACGCACTCACGCACGCATGCACACACGACCACATGTGGAACTGACCTTACACATAAAAGGAACTACGACCTTGCATGATAAGATCCTGTCTGTTACGATGAACATTCTAATTGTGTAAATGAATGTTAAATCGTGAACCCAAGTCAAATCTTTTTTAAGTACATACATTTTCTGTACACTTCTATTTCCAAGTGCATGATCTGACCAAAATGTTACTCATTTTGTGAATTATTATTCCAAAGAATTTGTTCGTCTTCTTTAGTTGCATCACTGCTAAAAATGTTCAGGATCACATAATTCCTTCCTGCCACGATTGTTTATCTGTGAAGGCATGAAATACTATCCAGAAAAATGAAATAATCATAAAGTTTTCAGCAGTATATCTGTATAACAGAAACCAAACAGGAAGTGGTGGCCTGTCCATATGATTTGAAAAGAATAAAAAACTGAAACAACTGGTGAACAACAATGTCATGCTGACAACACTGACTTAGTCTCATGCAGATCCAACAGCCAGTACATTGAAAGATGAAAATGTCAACTAACTGGATGGAGAAAGAAAACATGCACAGACGTAGAAAACAATATGAAATATCCTGAAACTGTTACTACCATGTTCTTCACGGAAGAAACGAGACAATAGTTTAAACGTACGCTTAGCCGAGTTACCATTGGTACTAGAACGGAGGTTGAGGAAGCTCGGGCGGGCTGCAAGGGGAATAACTCTTCATCAGAGGATGACATTCAATTGTCATGGTAACGAAAGCATGATATGGTTATCTATGTTGTCATGGAAACTTAAATTGAAAGAAGCACAGACAAGGCAGATCTGCCAAGTTTTAAAGTGAAAACAAATGTATGACAAAGCATGAAACAAATAACATGTTGTCATGGAAACAGTTGGAAGAAACAAAATGAAGTGTATATATAGTTGTGACAACAGCAATATGAAGCATCTAGTTTAGGTGGCAATCCTAGATTTAGTATCAAGCTTGGAAGAGGCAGTGGGATGACACAGTAACAAGCAGTTCCTTGGCAAAAACAAAACAGAGAAGCATCAAACATGTTAACGTCTGCAGAAAAACCCTATATTGTATTAGTACTCTGTAAATGTGGGTGATCTGTTCACATGACTGAAGTAGAAGGAAGGTCCCAGGAACCATCTTCCAGGAGCCGATAGGCTATGGAATGTATGTAACCTAGTTGATGGCATGCCTCATCAGACATTACTTTGTTCCGACTGTGCGTCATTGTGGAAAAATCAATCTATTTATGTATGTTATCTAAGTCATTGCGTAATCTCTGTGAGGCTATACTGCTAAATAAGACCTGACCTCATTATATTTTCTTTGATGAAGGAATAAACATACAAACTTATGTGCCCACGAAAACCCTGGTGTCGGCGCAACAATGGAGTGTGTTGTAACCGCATCTGTGATAGGCAACATGGACAATCAGTCTAATGATTGTATGGAACCAAGGTTGTGGCATTCTTTCTGGCAGGGTAAAATTACACTTTTTTGTGGGATGTGGTCAGTATGGACATATCAGTCTGCTGAATGTATGGAACCAAGGTTGTGCATTCTTTCTGGCAGGGTAAAATTACACTTTTTTGTGGGATGTGGTCAGTATGGACATATCAGTCTGCTGAATGTATGGAACCAAGGTTGTGCATTCTTTCTGGCAGGGTAAAATTACACTTTTTTGTGGGATGTGGTCAGTATGGACATATCAGTCTGCTGAATGTATGGAACCAAGGTTGTGCATTCTTTCTGGCAGGGTAAAATTACACTTTTTTGTGGGATGTGGTCAGTATGGACATATCAGTCTGCTGAATGTATGTAACCAAGGTTGTGCATTCTTTCTGGCAGGGTAAAATTACACTTTTTTGTGGGATGTGGTCAGTATGGACATATCAGTCTGCTGAATGTATGGAACCAAGGTTGTGCATTCTTTCTGGCAGGGTAAAATTACACTTTTTTGTGGGATGTGGTCAGTATGGACATATCAGTCTGCTGAATGTATGTAACCAGGACATATCAGTCTGCTGAATGTATGGAACCAAGGTTGTGCATTCTTTCTGGCAGGGTAAAATTACACTTTTTTGTGGGATGTGGTCAGTATGGACATATCAGTCTGCTGAATGTATGTAACCAAGGTTGTGCATTCTTTCTGGCAGGGTAAAATTACACTTTTTTGTGGGATGTGGTCAGTATGGACATATCAGTCTGCTGAATGTATGTAACCAAGGTTGTGCATTCTTTCTGGCAGGGTAAAATTACACTTTTTTGTGGGATGTGGTCAGTATGGACATATCAGTCTGCTGAATGTATGGAACCAAGGTTGTGCATTCTTTCTGGCAGGGTAAAATTACACTTTTTTGTGGGATGTGGTCAGTATGGACATATCAGTCTGTTTAATGTATAGAACCAAGGCTGTGGCAGGATAATACTACACTTTGTTATCTGTTTTTGTCTTTGTCAATACAAACTGCAGAGGCTATGAAACTTTGACAATTGTGTAAGTCGGAAACAATGTGTGTTCCAAAATATTTCATCTGATACTTATGTACACGTACTAGGAACTTGACCAGCTAATAGCATAGCGTGACAAAGTTAACAGCTTTAAGTACCAGTTACCAGGGTTACCTGGTCATTAGCAGAAGCCGATACTCAATACTAAGTCTGCAGGAAATGCAGGACAAAATCCCAATATATGTAACATATCCCAGGACAAACAAGTTTACCTTTGTATTTCTGACATCCATGTCAGAATTCTGATGAATGAATTATAAGAACGTTACCAACAATCCCAGTGTAGAAAATACATATACTGTGTTTTCCTTAAAATATGCCTTTTTCCAAATCTAATGTGATTGCCAGGCATATTTCTACTTTCATCATTCAAATGGGAAAGAAGAAGGGTACAAAAATAATATATAACACCCAAGTAGAAGTTTATGTGGAGCACAGCCCCATGTATTGCATCACATACTGTGTAACCAACCACTGGTCAGATTGGTCAGTATGAATCACATGACAGAGTGGACAAAATTTCTTCCCATCCAACCACAGAATTTCCCAATAATTCCCACTAATGTTCTAAGAATAATCCAACAACCATTGATAAAAGAAGAAAAATGTATACAAATTTGACTTATTTCCCAGAAGTCAAGTTATTGGAGACATAGGTAAGGATTATTCTGACAGAAATGGTTAATCTCATGCCGAAACTACATGCATGAAAACCTGGCAAGTAAAACAACTTACGAAAACAGAACCTTGCAAATGTAAACAGCTCTGGAAATATGACACATGCTGCCATGAGACATGAGACAATGATATGGTGTCTCACCAGATCTTTACCACCGTGGACATAGTAAGCTACTGCTACATGAGACAAGATGTTGTCAATCATGTCTTTGGATTCAGTTACAGTAAGAAATGTATGATTTCATACTTTCATAACTCATGATAAAAGTATGTTTAAATAATACTTCATTTTTAAGTGGTATTCATTCTTAAACATACTTCTTATCAAATAATACTACATGAAATTATAAACATTTATAAAAAGTGAATTACAGGAGGATAAATTTGGTATAAACAAAACAATGTTTTCTGAAAGGCATTTCAGTTCAATTTTTCCTGTTTAAATGATGTGTGAAATATGGGTTGGGTGACATGATGTTTGATGGTGTTGTGTTGGAGTGGGCAACTAGCGATGATGGTGCAGAGATGTGTCCCAGCAAACAACTTCAGTACTGGGCTAGCTAGTCTTGTTTGAATAGCCGTAGTTCTAAGGTTGCCTGGTGGAAGGGAGGAAGGCAGTCAGTACTTCTGGGTTTGTTTATACTATGTGTCTCCATCATACACTATGTGTCTCCATGATTACATACTAGGTGCTGCTGTTCAAGCAATTCAGGCTCCAGTGAATCAGAAGCAAGTGAGTTCTTGGGCCAAGGAAGACTGTATTTACATTGAAGAAATAATAATGTTTCTAGTTATGCAGCATGAGACAAAGTTCCTTCCATACAGAACTTCCTCAATATATGTCTGCTCTACCCTGACTTGTGCCTGCCTGCCTGCTCTACACAGCTTTGTAGCTGAGTGCTCTGCGCAGACTTGTGCCTGCTTGCTCTACACAGCCTTGTAGCTGCCTGCCTGCTCTACCTAGCCATGTGCCTGCCTGTTCTGCACAGCCTTGTGCCTGCTTGCTCTACACAGTTTTGTAGCTGCCTGCTCTAACTAGCCATGTGCCTGCCTGCTCTGCACAGCCTTGTGCCTGCTTGCTCTACACAGCTTTGTAGCTGCCTGTTCTGCCCAGCCTTGTGCCTGCTTGCTCTACCCAGCTTTGTAGCTGCCTGCTCTGCCTAGCCATGTGCCTGCCTGCTCTACCCAGCTTTGTAGCTGCCTGCCTGCTCTACCTAGCTAGGTGGCTGAATGTCCTACTCAGCCCTGTGGCCTCCTTTCCTGTACAGCCTTGTATGTAATCACAGATGATGGAGAAATGAGCATCTACATCCCCTGAAGTGTTGATGACAGGGCAAGGGGAAGTGGATGATCTGCGAGTGTTAACAGCTGATATAAGCGATGTGAGCACCAACTTAAATGTGAGAACCAACTTAAACGTGTCTGATTGAAAAGTTTGAGAGTTAGTGTGACATTGGCAAATACAACCAAATCTAATCAGTCATTCAACTCTACATATTAACTGAAAACAGTTTGCATATACCCGATCTGTTGAATAATTGTGCATTTCAAAAGTCAAAGTAGTATAACTATGTTAATAATCCATTTATGCATTAAACACTAAGATTTTCATCATCAGCTCTTTGTAAAACTTTAAGAACAGGAATAACATCCTTGTATAGAAGCACAGAGAATAATCACACATTTTATTGGCAATAAAGAGATGGCTTTACATAATAGCACAAAACATAGTCATAGCTTTAAAACAAGCTATGATTCTGCATCTGACCTAAAAGCATAAACATTTGAGGCAAGCGAGCATATAACCATGGCGACCATACACACAGGAAGTGGGTGAAGAATCATGGGAAACATCGCTGACGAAGCAATATCACAGTATAAAATTTAATGGAATGGACGTATATGAAAAAACACAAAAAATTCCATTGTCACTTCAATGCAGTCATAATCTCAACAGATACGTGAGATGAATTTACAAATTTTATCGAAAACAAACGAAAGCAAATGTTCTGATCTACACTAGGATTTTGATGGTGATTTTGTCGTGATCTGCCTACTTGTGTATTGACTGCAAAACAAAGTGGAGACTTAAAGCCTTCTATACACTTTGCGGTGTGCAATAATCAAGCTGAACTTAAAATGGTTGCTGCCAAACAAAAACAGAAACTGGGTGACACTGTCATTTAACCCACCTAGGCCGACCGAAAGCTTTTTAAGACGACCCACTTCCCTGCGGTAAGACGCGATCATGGACTCGTTCACGTCGGAAAATGCTCGTTGCCGAAACTCACCCGCAAAAGTCGGGGATTTTGACAATGCGGCATCACTGGTGAGATCCTGTATGCTGTCAGCACGCATCTGCAACAGCAAATATGAGAGAATGACACAACCTGAGATACTGTTTAACTGTAAATGAATGGACCTATGGGTAAGTAAACCAGGTAGACAGTGCCAGCACAAACACCTGGCATTTCCTTTTTGTTGTCTTGCAAAACACTTTTCTAGTGCCTCAGGACCGTAATGTTTTGAAAAAACAAAATAATGTCATCATATGATCAAACATACATGACAAATTTCAGCTTTAGGAGGTAGACAGAAATGCAGCTTGAGAAAATTTAAGAGCTCTACAGAACATTTTGCCATTTTGTGCACAAATACCTGAGAGGACTTGTAAAGCTGCCAAAGGCGCCCATGCTTCATAATATTTTGGAAATGATACCATAAAGTTTATGACTGAGATACAGATGAGGGATGATATGCTCGACAAGGTCACTTGTCTTTTAAGATGCATTGAAGATGAAGTTGAAAACTACATGTTTAACGTTATTGACATCGACAGATAAAGGATGACCTTCTGGACAAGGTCACTTGCCCTTTCAAGCTAGGTGTTGAAAAAATCAATCTAAAACAGAGAGGTCCCATGGAGTGTTACCTGATCTTCAAGCTTGGTGGGCGAGGTTAGCATCTGTGGAAGCAAGAAGACTGGCTTGAGAAATCCACCACAAGCTACATGATAGAGCACTTCCTTGAATAAATACCAAGTTGGATTGGTTTTGACAGACTTCATAGACTTATCAGTCAGTTCAAATTGTCCAAATAACATGTTCAATAACTTCTATGTCTGAAGCGGTACAGACATCAAACACCACTGTTGGAACTGGTAACAGGAAAGTAAATATACATCTATCTTGTAAGAAATTGCATAAGTAAAATCAATTAGTCAATCAGAATGTCTGGTCCATGTTTCGATCATCTTATCCAGCTGTTGATTTGGTGCCAATATGAGAGACCTCAAGACAAGATACACAGCAGAAAAGATTAAGGAATTAACAAGATACTTGAGAAGTTACAAAGATAGAAACTAAGGCAGTCGTAGCTGTTGGTTCAGTTTACATAATGTTATGTCATACTCTTAACAAGTTGCTTGATAACTGTTGCGATATTATTTCACAAGTAAATTGAAAACAACCTGGTGTAGATATTTCACATACCATGCTTTTCCAAAATAAAACAGAAAAAATTGTGGCATTTATTCAAAGTAGTCACAAAGCAGAGTCTACGAAGGTTAATATCTAATTGGCTTTATATAGTTATATGCGAACTACAAGACAAAATATGATTTAGTAACCACACCAATGAATATATTCAGTAATGTATCATACTATGACATTTCACAGAATGTTTTTCTACATTGGGTTGTTCATGAAGACAGCAAACCTGATTGATGTTAGGGACACTGGTGGTCTTTCGTAATGACCTCCCACTGACGGCGAGGTGTTCCTTGACAGCGACCTCCTGTTGGAGACACACAGAAAAGTGAGTTACATTTTTCATGCATTTTTCTTAAAACAATCAAGAAATAGCATTAAATTGTTTTGTGTCACATTAACAGGCTTCTCTGTCTTATTCACTGAACTCCTGAGGTATGCAAGGAAGTGTCAAGTCAAAGGAATTTATTTGTAACGAGGCCACGGGCCAATATACAAGATATACCATATACATAGTTGACAAGAGCATACAGGTGAAGTCTAGTGTTTCAAAATAAATATTTCTTTATATATATGCATGGTAAATATAATACTGTACACGTTTGATTATATTCTTCTGAGATGTACATGAGAGACAAATTTATGGATAGAAGGAAATTTCCAAAAGTGTTCTGGTAGAAAAGTTATTGTGATTTCATTGTACAAGTGGCATATGAGTGTGAAATGATACTCATCCTCTACAGCAGTGTTACAAATGGGCCTAAGACGATTGATTGATTGCCACCTACCTTCGTTATAATGTAATGACAAGACATTGCATCTGAATTCTGTGTAAGTAGAGCACACCTTTTTTTCTGATATAATATGCAGGTATCTTTCTGGTTCAAATAGGAATTTATATCCTCCTTTACATCACATATCTAGGCCTGTTATTCAAAGTGGAAGTCCAGCTTTGAGAAAATTCATTTATCAGCAGATTTTTAAACAACTGTACAAATGAAAATTCATCACCAACTAATCCAGATATACCCAAAGCCATGAGAAAACAGAGTATATTTTATGTATGATACCTAACTCTTTTTTCCAATGTCATAGAAATATCTGAACATATTATATGCTTTCCTGGGCAGTCTACAATCACTCATTGTGAGCTACTTTAGCCAATAGTGGAAAAGCTGTATGTAAACATTTATATATATCGGATAGCGACCACATTCGCCATATACAATAGCATTGGGAGTTTGTTGTCCTACCCTTAAAAATCATTTGCAGGCTAGAAGGTGTACCCTTTCCAATAATTGATATTGCTTAACTCCCTAAAACTCACTGCCATATAATAATATCGGCATCACCTGAGAATCAAAGATTCTAAAATATGTTTCCGGGTCAATCACTCCAATCTTGTTTAGTTTGACAATGATTTTCATCAATGCTCTCTTCCTCCAGCTTGCTAGGTCTGAGATGCATTTAGTCATATTTAGGTTACTTGAAAACCAGACACCTAAATATTTTTAACTATTTACATTGGCAATTTGGCTTCCTTTACAAAACCATTTATCCTTATTCGAAAAAATGCTCCCTTTTCTGAACACAATAATTTGTGTTTTTTCAAGATTAACAGTTAACCCCCAATTGTCTGAAAAAGTTTCAAGAATATCTAATTGATTTTGAAGGCCAATAATTGATTCAGATACAACAATGACATCATCTTCAAATAATAGTGATCAATCCAAGCCCAAGTTAGGAGCCTAGACCTTCACTGATCTTTGAAGCTGCTCTTCACAGAAAATCCCCTCCACCCTTTGAGTCTCAAAATGGCTTTCCCAGCTCAGTTTGTAACTGGCTGTTAGTGCACTTACTTGACGAAGCCTGTCAATAGTGAGGATGCTCTCCACGGCCGATATTCCCTTGATGTACTTCTCAATGTAGGTCTCCCCGTCCACAGCTTTGGTTTCATTCTGACTAGCAGCCATCTGGGCCAGGGTTTCCATACCCTCCAGGTCCTCTGACCCCTTTGGAATGTTGGACACGACCTCGTATGTGATGCCACTGGCATACAGGTAGTCCTACAAGGAGTGAGTGAGTTTAGTTTTAAGTTGTTGCATTCTGCAATATTCCTGCAATAGGGTGGTGGTCTGTAAATAATTGAGTCTCTACAAGACAATCCAGTGATCAACAGCATGAACATCAATATGTACAATGGGGAACCAATGACATGTGTCGAGCAAGTCAGCGAGCCTGACCACCCGATCCCATTAGTCCCTTCTTACGACAAGCATGGGTTGCTGAAGGTCAATATTCTATCCCAGACCTTGATGGCGAAGTCCTGGAAAAACGGTTAGATGCTAACACCAATGCAGTAATGCATTATCTGTCATAACACAACTTTGGTAATGATCTAATACATCTGATTATACCATCCCTGTCAAAGCACAAATATGACACAGATTGCCCATTTATAAACCTGTTCTTCTGGATGTGTAGGTATGACATTGAAAAGTACTACATGATCCATCAACACATCAGAATAAACCCAGCACAACTTGCCCTATCCCTGACATGAACCCAGTATAATGTGCCCTATAACTGACATGAATCCTGCACATTGTGCCCAATCCCTGACATGAATCCAGTACAATGTGCCCTATCCCTGACATAAATCTAGTACAATGTGCCCTATCCCTGACATGAAGCCAGTTCAATGTGGCCTATCCGTGACATGAATCCAGTACAATGTGCCCTATCCCTGTCATGAACCTCTATACGTACCCCTCCTATGAATCTGTTCTTGAGGATGTTGGTGAAGGAGGAGAGACTTTGCTTCTTGTAGATGTTGATGCAGACTCGCTTGCGAAGGACTAGCTCCATCGATGCGGGGTGACTCAGGCGGACAACTGCCTTTAGGATGACATATATCCTCTCATTGGCGGGCGTTATTCGGTTCAGGTGGGGAGAGTCGTGGATGGAGGAGTCCCAGGATACCAGTGCACACACCTGGAAATGCACACCACCTTAGTTTGATATGCATTCCCCAGAATTCCAAAACCCCTTGTAAACTTAGATGTTCTCTGAAGAATTCTTGAAAATATTTTGTGATAGCAACTTACATTTTCCTTTTCTGTGAAGCTCTTGATGATTGGCAGTGAGACAAATTGAGCTCCATGTTCTTTGGGCAGGATGGAGTTGATACCGGCAGCTTGGGAGCCTTCCTTGGCACTTGGGGTGCTCATGTCTTCCGCTGAAGAGTACAGAACAGAGAGTCGGCGACATATAGCACTTAGAGCCTACATTAACATGTACAGTAGTAGGGGTGACAAAGAAGTGGGAAGACAATTGTAATCAGCACTAACATGCACAAGTGATAAAACTGCTGAGGTACATAAGAACCATGCGTAAATATGCATAATGTAGTTTTTATGAAGACTTATCTACAAGTCTTTTGCATGTGCGAGATGTACTTACCATTAAGATCCAGGAAGAGAACTGGGGAGTGCTCCTCCATGTCATGTGGTGGATCCCTACAATTAACAAAGACCTCAGGAAACATGTTCACTGACACACAGGTTATAGTTGGATCAGTATTTTAGTTACACTGGGATTACACAAGATGCACATCTATGACTGTGCTGAAACACATGAACAATGGTATGATGCTGACAAACTAAGAATCATCAGTGAAAATACTGGATTTCTTGAGATACTGGCAATTCTAATCATCAAAGTCTGTACAGCAACATGCAGTGTCTCACGCGACAAGGATATTTCTGCCCTATGGTAATCACAGACATTGCTTGTTTTTCTGTACAAAATAGGTGGAGAATGCTCAATTAACTTTCAAAGTGCACATGTGAAGACACTATTGGTTTCAGGCAAGGATCAGAAGAGAACAAAGCAGGTATGTTGATTGTCTGTCTCACAGTCTCTGAACTGCATTATTTTCACTTCATCCCAGGTCTCTCTGCAATGCTCAAGCTCTAACTGAAGCAAGTCTAAATTTCCACAGATTCATGTGTGAATCATCTTCCTTCTCACTGGGGCTACTCTTTAATTCTAAAGGAATTGTTTCTTTCTAACAAAAATCTACATATTTAGAGACTAAGCATGGGTATAGTCTGTTGGTAGAGAGCCAAGGAACACCAGAGGAGTCATAGTGCATGGTAGTTTGTTTCTCAGAGGAGAGACAGGGTCAGTCAGGGAAGAAGAATCTACATAAGTGTTTGAGATGCTTCAATGACGTACCAGTCTGCAGGTGCCCCTGGTATACTGCTTCCAGGGGCAGGCACCAGAACAGCATTCCTTTCCTCTGTCAGAGACACCCACTGCTCAATGAGTGCTCTTTCCCTCTCAGAATCAGCCTCAGATTTATCTGGAATAAAATTACAATACAATAGTGGGAACAGCACTGTTGCCATGCCTATAATGTTGACTGATGGTCATGAAAAGTATGAGGCATGATCAATGGTAATATCTGGTACCTGGTTAGCTGATCCTGTGAAGTGACTGTGTAGCTGTGTAGCTTGTTCATGTTCACTAGAAGAGATACCTACCCGGCTTGTTGATGAGCTTCTGAATTTGCTCATCTAAGTAGTCTTTCCTCCTCTTGAGGGCATCAGACCAACGCTCACGGAGATGATTCAAATCCTCCTCTTGGTAACTGTCCAAACCCTTCTGAAGTTTGGATCGCACAGAAATGGAACCAATAGAAACTGATGTGATAGCCTCACAGATGAGAGGCAGTGTCCCAGAGTTGGCCACTGGCTTGACACGCACAAGGATGCGTCGTGAGTGACCCTGTAGAGAGAAGAGAATGGGTGAGTTGGAGTCAGGGACACTCTAGATTTAGAAACTAACACACCATGTTGCTGAGCCAGTAATGCTGTTCAGGCTAGCCTATGCCCGGTGCTATATGTGGAGACTGACCTGTCTGAGTTGGAAGACACCAGCAGTGGGGACATCAGGTTTGGGTATGACTTCGACTGGCATATACTCTCCCTGGTCATTCAACTCGTGTACCTCTGACCAGAACTCAATCTTCCTCATCACCTCATTCCATCTGAATCATAAAGGAACTTTCAAATCATTACACACACACAAATGATATTACTGAAACAATGAGGTCTTGACCACACAATCCAGTTACTGACATCATAACAATCAATTCAGTATGTGAACATGCATCAACCGAAAGAGTGAGGGTGACCACCTGATCATGTTTGTACTGGTTGCTGAAGACCAATAATAACCTGGATCTTCATAGGGTGCCTGCAAATATATCAGTTTGGCCAAACAAACCTGAGGCTGGTTGTATGTGCAGCGCTTAACTCAATCAGGGAATGACAAGCCATGTCACACTGTAACCACACAATACTCATTAGAACAGGAAGGATAAGAATGAGTACTGACATTTAACAAGACATTTTGCTCTCCACGTTAATGCTCTATCAGCTACACCAGAGAGGTGGTCTACTCTTTGACAAATTGTGAAAACACATTGTCACTACCTCACTACTGAAAACTAATTGTATTTGGGACCTGGGTTTGAATGCCCATGACAATGACAACAAAAACACCAGACACTTCATGCCCCTCACCTGTCTGACAGCGTGCGTGTCTTTGCCTGAGTTGACTCTATCATGGTGCCGTTGAGTCCGAAACCCTGACTCCTGTGGCCCCACACTTCTATGGACAGAGCACCTTCAGAACAGTGCTCTATGAACTCCTCTGATATCGGGATGCGGATGTCCTGAAAAAAGTATTGGAATGTAAACATTAAATCATAACAAGTGTTTCTTTGGTCCCATTCTGATACCGGAACGTATCAATCAGGACACATATTTCTGTGGTCCCACACATCTACTTGATCCTCTATGTGATAATCCTCTAATAACTCCAGATGCAGACATTTTGTTCTGTTCAACCATTTCAGCTATATATTCACCCATATCTGTCCAGAGCAGCTCCAGGAGGAAACTTTTACAAATCTATACATTGGCAATATTGGCTTTAAATTTGTTCCTTTGCTCAAAAAGACTCTAATTGCTAAAGGCAAGAACTCAAGTAACTTTTCCTGGGTCTTTGAGTAACATGTTCTTGCGACCTCCTTAATAAGAGGCTTTTGTGACTTTAAAAGTGATGGGGGCTCCTATGGCTTAGTACCTGGGGCACAATTACATATGTGACCTTATTAAACTCACATTTTCATGGTTGAATATAAAGGAGACAGTGTCCTGCTTGGTGATGATCTCTGGGTTGACTTCGGGGGGCACCACCATCGGGTCTCGCTCCCCCCAGAAAGAGTACTGACAGAACACGAAGTTGCACAAGGCTGGCGGCAGACCTCGGGCTTCTCGGATCTTGATCTGCAGAAAGAGGCTCAGCTAGTGTACACATACTACATAAAAAGCACCCAACAAGTGAAATCCTTGAAAGAAAATAGGATATATATCCTTGAGAAAGGACATGGGAAATTATGGTAGATCCTTGATGAGAGGCAATCAGTGTATTAGGAGATCATGAAAGATAGCATTATGATTGTTGGAGATTCCTGAAAGAGAACTTTGGCCTCATGGGAGATCTTTGAGAAAGGACATCTGATTTTGGAAGACCCTTGATGGATGACTAATAAGGGATATAAGCATCATTCTTGGCAGCTGACTTTGACATAATGGGAGATCCTTTGAAAAGACATATCATCATCTCAGGAAAAATATGATAAATGATATAATGGAGCTCCCAGACAAGGGACCAACATCTCTTCAAAAATCCTTCACGTTCGGTACAACTTACCCGCACCATCAGTGGGGCTCCCATGGGTACATTATTATCCTCCTCTCCACTTTCAGATGTCAGGTCCACGTAGCGGTCAAGAACAGCTCCACCCATCTTGGACACCTCGACATGCAGCTTTCCTGCAACCTACAACACAAATTTTCAAACATGAGTAGCTATACTTTGTTTGTCAAAGGAACAGGGTCTTATGTCCATTAGCAAATACAAACTACATAAAGGGTACTGAAAACTCTGTAAAATATTGAAAATTTGTCAGGACATATGCTTCAACACGTCTGCTTGTAAATGAGTTATCAAATGCTGTTATTGTTGACAATTTAAGAATGCTACCTTCATAACATCACTGCAGTAACTCTTGTACTTCAGTTGTCACACACAAAAAATATCTTAAATTTTAAAACAGAAGTCCTCCTCAACATCAGCTATCCATAATTAGTATTAAGGACGATAGTCCTCAAAAGCAGGAAGACCGAAGTAGGCAGGTACAACTCACTCCTTCCCAAAAATCAAACATCAGCTGAGAGGCAGATAACTAGAGATGGGAAGTTCGGCACAGAAGTGGATACTTTGGAAGGCAGGATACTGTATGGATAGTCGATACTGAAGTTTAATCCTCTTGAAAATCTGAAGACTTTGTGATAGCAACCAGCTTTAAGGCAAGTATCCACTCATCAACATTGTGGATTCATAAATGTTTCAGGACAAAATGAGCTCAATCCACATACCGTCATAGAAAAACAACATGCAACCAAATGAGACACCAAGCTAACTCATGATTCAAAATCCTGGAGCACCCACCTCGCCTTGTTGACTGATGATTGGCACATGGTAGTCCAACTTCACATCATAAAACAAACACTCCAGAAAGATATTGGCCACCCCAATAAGGTTGTGGTTCTCCTGAGACTCGTAGAAAGGGTCGCCTTTGACCGGTGGCCCCTCATCCTGTGTGAGAAACAATCAAATGAGAACAATTAAATATATTCACAAACATTTCTTGACGTATAGGAAATCTGATGGTTAACATAATTTTACTGAATTATCAACTTAAAGAAATCACTGTACTGTACATTTACATGTATTGTTTCTTGTTAAAGAGAAGTTGTTGTTTTTCTGTACAAAACATAAGATCTGATGGATGAAAGAGTGACAATTCCCACAGCCAGATGTTAGTGAAAACTTGCATCACAGAGTCCTCTTTCAAGAAAAATGTGCTGAAATAAACAGTAGGCCCTGTTTTATAACGAAGCAAAAAAACTCTGATGGCAAAGCTTGTTTCTTAACAATTTTCAAAGAATCTTGTTTGCAAGTATTAAGCCTAATAATTCCCAGCTGACTAAAAACACACTTTCTCCTAATTGGTTCGCTCTGAGATGAAGCCAGACCGATTTCCACAACTCCTTGAAAAGGATTAGGCCATGCTATTTAGTAATGGTGCTTTGATAAAAACATGTGGAACACAGAACTGAAGAAGACAATATTGCAGCTGAGCTAGCATTGACCAGAGCCAAGTAACGGACTTCAAAACCCAGCAATGAAGAGAAGCACATCACTTGAAGCAAATTAACATACTGACAACTAGCAATGAACGACAGATGGGAAGGTGGAAAATAATCGGAAAAATACGAAGCTGTGGTCAGTGACAGAGAACCTGAGACAGAGTTGGCAAAGACAGCTGCACTGACACAGATGACTTACCTCCAGTAGTCCCTATGCTACACAGCTGAAACTATGTGTTCACAAACGCCAGTCAAATGTCTAATTGAAGCATTGCTTGTGACTGCATGAATATGTCAGCTGACAGAACATTACTTGAGAATTCCCTTCAGTATCAAGGACTTGTTTCGGAAGTAGAATATTTAAGTTTTAAGACACTACCAGATATTTCATTACCTTTCCCAAGTGGTAACCAAATTCTAACAGAAACTTTCTTTCTAGAAATGAACCAAACCTGTTTCATCATGTAAAGAAAGTATCCAATTCCAGGTTTCATAATGAATCAGTAATTTGTTGTATCAGGATGACAAAAAATAAATCATCCTTTTCTGAAAACATTCTGCCGTTAATGATTTTTCTGAAATGGAGGACATACTGTTTGTATGACTACTACAAGTTTCCGCTCTGACATACAGTCAACATACAGCAATTAATTAAGTGTCCTTATTAAGAAGTAACTGAATATCACATCAAACATATATTGACTACACAGCCATTCAGCTGATGAAATACCGAATAAAACTAACTAATATCTTGCCCAAATTAAATAATGACCTTTGTCACCTGGAGTGTGTGAGACATTTTTTTCCCTAGTAGCCAAGTAGGGATCTAGGATATTCTACCAGATCCCTGATGCAATAAATTTGATAAAAAGTCATAATTATGAGGTAGATTTGGTAGAATATGTTCAAAGCACAATTATTTTTTAAATTCTGAAATATTTTAAGATTTCATCAAATACAATAACCCCAAACTAAGTAAAGTAACTAAGGCTACATATGAACTTCAAACTGTGGTAAAATCCTCAGTAAGGAATTTACACAAATGCAGGATTTTCAGTATTCTCAGTTGTATCTGAAGCTGCAAGTCTAAATTAGGGAATATCACAGTGAAGTTCATTCTATCCTGTGTTGACTGTATGTGAAGATAGTATAGCATGCAGTACACAGTCTGTAACAATGCAAGCCATGCAGTGAAGCCAACACACCAGATTGCCGTCAGTGATGTCAAAGAGGGACATCTCAGAGTCACTGACTCCCAGGACGTTTTGTACCATCATCGGAAGTCCCTGTGACTTGCGCTCTTCATACATCTCACGCATGTCAATAATCTTGTTCTCCAACTTCTCCATTGACCAGATCTGATTGGCTCTGCCCCGCCGCTTCACCTGGATGGCGGGTTCGCTGACAAATGTTCCCCTCTGAAATATTGGTACTGGTTTTATATCATATGCTAGAGATCCGTGAATTATACAAAGGTTCATTATGGGAGCAGACAGCACAAGTATCCTTGGCTTACAATGTGAAATTCCAACCTCTAGAATATTGGTAATCACCTCTTAAGTCAGGTGAGTGAGTGAGTGAGTGAGTTTAGTTTTACGCCGCACTCAGCAATATTACAGCTATATGGCAGCGGTCTGTAAATAATCGAGTCTGGACAAGACAATCCAGTGATCAACAACATGAACATCGATCTGCGCAATTGGGAACCGATGACACGCGTCAACCAAGTCAGCGAGCCTGACCACCCGATCCCGTTAGTCGCCTCTTACGACAAGCTGAGTCGCCTTTTAAGGCAAGCATGGGTTGCTGAAGGCCTATTCTACCCCGGGACCTTCACGGGTCCTTAAGTCAGGTGAAACTGTGTTAACAATATGTTCAAATTCATATAGCCACATGCTAGTTGGTTAAAAAGAAGTGCCATTTTTAAACTTATTTTCGTAAATGCAGCTGGGGATCGAACTATCAACCTTCACATTTCTGTGTAACATCCATAACACCTTATTTTTCAAAAATGAAATAAGAGTAACTTGTATCACAGAATAAATGCTTAAAATAAGTAACCTCATGGAAATCCGGAGAATTTTCAGATCTAGATGACAGTGAAACTCATTGATGATATCAACTCTGAAAAGTCCAACACTTGTGCATCCTCACGTTCCTTTTTGTTAAGACAATCTCTTGGCATGAGAAACTCTCAGCATGGATATATTTGATGAGATCTGTTCTGAACATCACAAGATGGCAGCAACAAAAGCAGCAAATATCTCATACACAAAGCTGTAACATTCTTACGGAATATTTTACAAGTATTCCACTTGTAGAATTAGCATTAGAGATATAATTATGGAAACAAAAGACATCCTTTATTCAGTTTAAATAATTCAAATCCCTTTTGAAAAAAAAATCCTTGACAAAGTCAAGAGTACAGAATCAATGAAAAAACATTTTCATTAACTAGAAAGCCAAAGGAAAATGAAAACCCATTTCGCAAACATTAGGTATACATCTCTTATTCCATTAGTTACTTTTGAAAATCCATATACAATGTATTAAGTTCCAAAGTTTCATTACTGTTTCCACAGCAACAGATCTGAATCTTGTTAATTGGCACAGAACACAGACAGAAGTCTGAATGCTGTCTACTGATCATTACTATCAGTTGTCTCTATCCTGATGACACTTCTACCTGACGAACAAGCACGTTAGCTGTGGATTATGTGTAATGGCCATGTTTCTGGTTCACTGTTTAGATCTCATATCTAATGTCAATAAATATTTGTATTTATGTACTGTTTGTGTTCATATGTAACACCAGAGGCTAATCAGTGTTGACTATCTACAGAGAGAAGTTACGAATGGTATTGAAAAGCATGTGAATTTATTACAGAGCATGACTGACACGTGTTCATGTACAGTGTAAGAGTGTCCTTCATCAAGAGCACATGTCTACTTTGTTTACCCTTTTGTTTACTGTGGATTTTGTTTGTGCATAATCATCTTTGAAGTTATTACAGAGCATGAGTGACACCAGGTGTTCACGTACAGGGTAAGTGTGTCCTTCATCAAGAGCACATGTCTACTTTGTTTACCCTTTTGTTTACTGTGGATTTTGTTTCTGCATAATCATCTTTTGGGGTTAAATTTATCTTTAACAAGCAGTTGTCACTAAGGTGACATAATCCCTTGCCAAAATTATCAAACCAAACTTAAAAAGTAATGAAAGTGAAGATTGCAATTTAAGATGAAATTAAATATCAACAGAAAATGACCAGTCAGCCTCTCTTGATAACTTTCTCTGTAGCTGTTCAAACACAAATTTTCAGGACTCACTTTGACCTTGACATGAATGTCATGGTGTATGATATATGCAAACCTGGGCCCTGAACATTACCTAGATGAGTGAGTGAGTTCAGTGTTATGCCTCAGTCAGCAATATTCCAGCTATATGGCGCCAGTCTGTAAATAAACGAGTCTGGACAAGACAATCCAGTGACCAACAACATCAGCATCGATCTGCGCAATTGGGAACCGATGACATGAGTCAACCAAGTCAGCAAGCCTGACCACCTGATCCTGTTAGTCACCTCTTACGACAAGCATAGTCGCCTTTTATGGCAAGCATGGGTTGCTGAAGGACTATTCTACCCCAGGACCTTAACGGGTCATTACCTAGATGAAGCTTGGTGTCAAACATGAAGAGAAATCTAGTGACAGGTTCTTGAGATATCTCTCTGACAAGCTTAACATGCAGGTTAACATGCTGACATCTTAAAAGTGTCACTGTGACCTTAAAAATTATGTGAAGGTCACCAAATCAACTTGGTCCTTCGCATTCACTAGATGAAGTTTAGTGTGAAATATGAAGAAAATATGATGAAAGGGTTCTGAGATATCTTGCTGACAAAAGTGTGAAGTTAAAGTTCCCTTGTGACCTTGAAATGAAGGTCAAGGTCACCCATGTACCAACTATGGAAAGAATCTAGTGAAAAGTTCTTCAGATATTTCAATTCGTATGCTAAATGTGCAGCGGAGATAACAAAAACAATGTTGACAGTGAGTTATATGTCATGTTCATTACTCTGCACAATGTTCTCCTTAAAGGTATCTTCAATAAAAACAATGTTCACGGTGAGTTATACTCATGTTTATGCACAATACTGGCTGGCTTATACATCCATGCCTACAACACACACAAAGCACATGTATAAGATACGCATGGCCCTTGCTGTGCTATACATGTCAGTCCCTGTCACCGTATCCATTTAATCAAGTCATCACATCTCAAGTGACCATGAATCCCATCACATCTTTATGCCAGTGATGAGGTGTATGGCAGAGGGCTGGCTAATCCTGGTATGTCCATTCCTCACTTCTGCTGTAAGGCTATGACAGGGTTTGTTTGCTCTCATTCAGAGCCAGCAAAACTTGCTTTGTGACCAGCTGATGGAGTTTTAGAAGATATGAAATCTGGAGTAATCTTTTATTTGAAGGAGTGATCTTATATTTGAAAGAGCAATCTTCAAATGAAATATAAACATTCGTTGATGGACTGTTCATTTTGTAGCTTTGGAAAATAATGGAGGCCGCGTTGAAAACTTCAATATAGAGTGCTTCATATTGATTAAGCATGCTCGTGAAACCCCTCTATTTGTCTTCAGTGTTTCACATACACAAAACAAGATGGTTTGGAAAATGCTGCAAAGAAGTCATCTATGATGGATATGACCGAATATGCTGCTAATCAATGGTGAATACACCTCTCCAGTATTGACAGAGATATAGAGATATTTCACACTTTTTACACGCAGTAGAAGCAATTCTGAGGATTGTAGAAAGATGAAAATAGTTTTCAAATAAGTGAATTGCCTAACAGTTGATATGCGATCTTTGTATTTAGACAGCTTTGTGAGCAATTAAATAAATGAAAATATCTTAAAGAGACGTGTAAAAATAACTTTTTGTTTCTTTGCCTGGCAGTTTAGAAGGGAAATGCAATAACGACAAATTTATGGAAAACAACTTCTTTCATGTCATCACTGTGATGTTTCAACACAGAGTCTTTGACTACTGTCATGCAGGAACAAAAACGGCACAAGAAAAGTATCAAAACATTGCAAAAGATTGGTCATTAATATAACTTTTTTTTCATTTTGGTGCAATACTATCAGTGCGTATACACGAACGGGAAGCTGCAGTTAACAATTATCACTGGAAGTACGTCAGACAAATGCATAACTAGTCAGTTGAAAGTTTCACTGGTCATTTGGTACACCATTTGTGTGTTAATAGCAAGCTTTCTCTTCAACATAAAATATCAACAATGAAAATGACTGATGAGTTCTGCAACCACATTCATGATGAAAAATAATAATCCTATTAATAATCCTTATGTCCACTTTCACATAGTAATTTTGCAAACATTTTCCCCAAAAGGTTTTACACATCAATATCAAGGACAGTTTTTACATATGGACAGTGAAATACTGAGGAGAGTCTTTGACACTTGGCATTCTCTTGATTTGCCTACAGTGGCTGAATTTGGAGGTTGAAGCCATGGACTACATGAGGCTGTGGCTAAAGTCAGAGGCTGCTTCAACTTTGGCTGAATAGGACAAATTGTTATGGATAACAACTTCTTTATCACGTGATTGCGATGTTTCGATATAGATTCTTGTACCATTGTCAAGCAGGAATGATGCATGAAATCCTAGTCAACAACCAAATGGACTTCACCAAACGCAACATCAAACGCCATAAGCCCACCATCAACCATGACCAAGGATATTTCATTCCATCTGCTTATGATGCACTCCTCTACCAAGCCCAATCAATTGTATAAACATCTCATCCTCCATTGTAAATCCTTCATTGTAACTCCTTTATTTGTACATGTCTGACTTATATTCACTATCCTTTGTGTACTACTGGCTTCCCCAGCTTTCTGCTTCTCCAATCATGGCATTATGTTGCTCCGTTTGTCAATTGTGTTTTCTTTGTATACCATGTTATCTCATTGTTTTAATTAGTATATATATACATGTTTTGCATTTCATGCATCATTCCTGCTTGACAACAGTACAAGAATCTGCATCAAAACGTCGCAATCACACGATAAAGAAGCTGTTACCCATAACAATTTGTCCTATTTGTACACCTCAACTTCTAAAATGCTAACTGTTGAAACAAGTTAACTTTGGCTAAAGCTAGAGACCTCTCCATCAGGAACTGGAGATGAAGAAAGTGCCACCTACCTTCCTGTTGGGGCTCAGGTTGGCTGCAGGGATCTGTAGTGTCACATGGAACTCTGTTTGCTTGCCCATCTCCTTTGCTAGGTTGTTGGCTTCCCTGACCAGTGTGTTGGCTTTGACCACCTCCTCTCGCAGCTTGACCAGGCTGTGCAGGAACACCTTCTCCCTACGATACAGGAGGACAATTGATGAGAGGAAAGATAGCAACACATTCTCTCTTCAACACAAACACATAAGGGGTGACTGATAAATACTGAACCTCATATAGAAACACTTTTCCAATGGATAATACAATGATATCTGTATATTCTGTTCCACTTAAACATCTTCCAACAGTTTGAGTAGAAGCTGTAGTGTCTTGGCTCTTCAAAACAGCTTTGATGTAATTGTTTGGGTAAAAAACGGTTTCCTACATAGATTACTTAATGTTAGCATTGCTTCTGCTGGTTTGATGATTGTTTTTAAGTTGGAAACCCAGATTTGTTTTGCAAGAACCTTTCTGGAACCCTTTCTGAAACTGACACAGATTATTGTGGGACATGTTGATCCTCCTGCATGTCTTATTAAATACCAGAAACTATGGAACAAGTTTGTCCATTTTCTAAAAGCCAAAGTTCCCAGCGAATTTCACTGACTCCAGAAAAACTTGTTGGTCACATGACACAGTTATTGTGGATAAAGTTCTATGACATCAAGTCATGTCCATGACAAAAGATTTCACTGCTGCACAGTTCCTTCAATGTGAAGTTCACTTGTCAATTACGCCTCGTATGTGACGAACAGACACATCATCTCTTCCTAACACACAGCGAGGATGTGTCACAGACAATAACAAGCGTGATGGAAAAAGCAATATGTTCCATGACAACATTTATTTCATTTGATAGATTCCTGCAAGGTCTGTCACTCCTGAAAAAAACTATATGTTTTCTGGACATGGAGTTGCTTTATGCCAGAGTTCAAAAGCTGACATTTTAACAAATCATTTTTACCTCACTCCAAAGTGACCGTGGTCAAAATCCATACACATAAAATGAAATAATTGTCTGGAAATAAGTTGTTGTGTTTGATTGTTGGCAGTGTGACAGTTGACCTTATCACTAGTCAAAGTCACTGGCCATAATCCTTGAAATGTGTTTGCTATGAGTGGTCTAAAAAAACAAACCTAGTTGTAACCATCAATATTTATTGAAGGGCAGTGGAGGGTTGGATCAGCAACATTAAGCTGTAAGTCTATGTCAGTAAAATGTCATGTCTGGATGAAGGTATTCACATAAACAATACCCTCTTCTAGATATACTTTGGTCATGAGTCATGCTGTTGCAGACAGGTTCTACAAACACACTACCACCATTTGTTCCAGTGGCAGACAATCTAAATAGGACCCAATTCCAAAATCTTACAATGATTGGAACAAGTTCATAACTATTGAAATGTTCTATTAATACACATCCTAAGACCAAAGGAAGTTCTATGGCTTGAGAATCATGCCCGCAAAGAACTGCAGCATACATTGTCCATGTTGCTTTTGAGGTCACCTAATTAGTCATACGCTACTTGTGTGGAGGAGGAAGGCCATTGGTCTTTGAAAGCATGTCTTTTTTCTCACCAGTCAGGAAGATTTAAACCAGAAACAAGGAACTTATTTTAAAAGCTATATAGAACACAGACAAAGTGATGCATCAAGAGCAAATCTCCTTAGAAATATATAGCAACATTTTGGAAAGGGTAACATGCCCCATAAAGCATCACATTCCTGGTAAATTCTGAAAGTTTTGACTAATTGATCTTTCACTGTCAGTAATGCAGCATGCAATTCTACACATCCCAAACTCTGCACAATATTCATCAACAAATAATTACATTCTTCTAGGCAGCATCATTTCCCCAACACCTCAGCACACATCCAAGTAAGGGCCTTGTATTCCTCTTCATGAATAACTAGCACCAAAAATCTATTCATCAAAAGCATTATGGATGGTTTGGTGTTTAAGCCTGATCAAAGAGTATTTCACAAAGAATAATTTCTTGACCATCTTCCAATTACAGTTCAATGAATGCTCCCATTATAAAGTCATCCCCATTTTTGCAAATCTCCATGTCTCTGGGAGTCTCGACTGAAGCTGGAAGACGCTTCAAAGGAATGCCTATTTGAAGATTAAACCACAAGGGACTGTGAAAGAATACTGTGGAAAGAAAATTCTTATGTTATGGCTTCACACAGCTTATTTGTCAAAGTGATCAGGACGTTTGGTGCAAAAAGGGTTATGGATGAAATCATACAAGAATTATGCTTGTTAATTCCCCATGAACACTTGTTAAATTTGATTGAAAAAGTATCAACATTTTGTCAGTTGATTTTGACTTGTTAAAGTCACATTATCCTATGATTCACAAGGAACATTCTTGGCTGATCAAGCAAATAACAATAATTGGATTTCAATTCCATATCTTTCACCAGTTTACTTGCGACTTAGCTGATGTCAAACATAAGTGGCTCATCCTGAATAATCTACATTCTACCTGGTACCCTCTTTACAGAACTGCATTGTGGGAAGTCCAACTATACACATACTGGTGCCTCCAACTGATGGTTGGTAAAAAGTTGATACCTGGCAACTCTTTAAACAGTTATATTGACAGAACCATGAACAAACTGCACACACCATTATCATCTGCACTGAGACAACAATACTTCTGACCTTCTGATGTAATCACAAGGGCATACATGTGACTTATTCTAATGTTTCCACTTATTCATACATAATTCCAAGGGTTCAAACTAAGTAATAAATGGTCTCACAAGTGTCAGGCATAAATATATTGTAAACAGTGCCAGCTTGAATATCTGGACACAATGTTTATGAAAGTCCCCAAAACAACAATAAAAAAACCCTGCCCATTTAAATATAAGTTAAGCAGTCCAAAACTTTGACTATTGATTGTGAAGGGAAGTTATTCAATAACTATACTGAACATATTTATCTATTTATCAGTGGTTCAATTTTATTTTTGCAAGCCACTTGCCAGTGGGCAAGTGATTTTAAGAAAATAATTTGTCCTGACTAATGTTCCATTTGCCCTGATTTTATGCCATGATCATGATGATGTAATTATGAAAGAAACAAGAAAAATTGTGTCTAGGGACATGGATGCCCCCTCTGCTGTAGGAAGCGCTCTCTACACTGTATGTGCTCTGGTGATTATGTTTACTAGACAAGTTCAGTAAATATCTATGAAACTATGAGATGCACACCTTTCGAGTCCCAATGAAACACATGTATAAGCTTAATCAATACTGTTCAGCAGATTTTGTGGAGAAGTCGATAGACTTAATCCCTTGTTTCACTATCATCAGAGAGAAATTTATCAACATTCAAATGTCTCTAAACATCTAAAAAAATACAAAATACAAAAACAAAATATGAGATGCATACCTTTAGAGTCACTACAAAAGACATATGTAAGCTTCATGAGTTTTGTGCAGTGTTTTTTTTGGGTGAAATACACCCTGTGTTGCATAGGATGAACAGGATGAATAGAGCCAAATTCAACTAATTCTAAAGATCTTTAGAAGTGACAAAATTAAGAAATTGGATGAACAAGGTATAAGATACACATCTTTAGAGTCCCAATGAAACACTTGTAGAAGCTCAATCAATTATGTTAACCAGCTTTTGTGGAGAAGTGGATAGACTTCATCCCATAGAACACTACATTCAGAGAGAAATTCAACAAAATTTATGTAAGTTCAAACAGCAATACAAAAATAAATAAAATACAAAATCAAAATATGAGATGCACACCTTTAGAGTCCCTTTAAAGCACATGTGTAATCTAAATGAATTCAATACAGTAGTTTTGGAGGAGAAGTGGATAATGTACACCGTCCTTCGTCCCTATTACACTATTATCACAGAGAAATTCAGCCAAATGTACCTAAGTGCAAATGTCTCTAAACTTACAAAAAAAACCCCAATACAATACAAAGGCAAAATAAGATATGAACACCATTAGAGTCCCAAGAAGGCTCATGTATAAGTTCACTGAATTCCACTGACCGCTTTTTGTGGAGAGTACATCCCCTGTTTGGTATCATACGGACATATGGACAGATGGACAGAGGGTAACCCTATCATGGTACTTGATGGTAATGTTTACAGGACTATATATCAAGAAGTGATAAATGGCAATGAAAGAGAACTCCACTTTATTATCATAGCAAAATTTAATAGCTACATTTTGAGCAGATATGAAATGAAATCCAACTTTATTTGCACATTGAAACTGTACATGGAAAATATCCATGTAGCCCACAGACAAATAAGATGGACTTGTCCCGGGCATCAGGCAATGGGAATTTTGAACCCCTGAATATGATATTTTCTGAGGGCATACCATAATCCAAGAGGCACCAAATGACAGATTGTTGTTTTTTCAGCAATTTTGTTTGAAATATTGCGCCCCAAAGAGTTGTGATGACTACCATCTCGTTAGCCATATTACTCACATAACGATATGGATATGGCTTAGTGACTTCCTTCTAACTGCAATGGGAGCTTTTGCAACATTGGACATCGAGAACAGAGGCTGACTACTTTTGAGTCACCACTCATATAGATAAGTTCAGTTCTTGTCAAACAAACATTGACTGGTCTCATGTACTTCCTTTCAGTTTATTTATGGTAAATGAAACATTTTTCAATCCTTGTCACAGCAGACAACAGCTACATATGGGCTAACATAATGTTCATGAGTGAAGCACTGAGTGACTGATTTAGTTTTACGCCCCACTCAGCAATATTCCAGATATATGGAAGCAGTCTGTAAATAATCGAGTCTGGACCAGACAGTCCAGTGATGAACATCACAAGCATTGATCTGCACAACTGGGAATCTGATGACAAGTGTCAACCTAGTCAGCAAGTCTGACCACCCGATCCCACTAGTTGCCTCTTTCAACAAGCATAGTCGCCGTTTATGGATTTAAGCATGGGCTGCTCAAGGCCTATTCTACCCCAGACCTTCATGAGTCAGTGAAGTACTGCAGCCTTACAGGACAAGAAACAAGTACTGAATGCAGCTCTCTGGCTGTCATGCTTCTGGTATCTCCTTTGGCCTAGTGAATCTATAGTTTCTACCACTGACCTGTCCTGTGCCCACTGCTGGTACTTCTTCTGGATGCTGTTCTGTGTGTTCATGTTTCCTGTTGGGGTAAGGCGAGTGGCATCAAATGGGGGGAAAGGATACGACGGGGTGCCCGGAGACATCAGCTGATTCCGCAACATCTGCATCTGCCTCTCGTACATCTGACGCTGCTTCTCCAGGGCCTCTACAAGACAAAGATGGCAATGGAATCAAGTTTACTGTAACAAAAACCATAGACCTGCTGCATAGACATAATAAGGTGATCTGAGCACTGGGGTCCTTGTACGTTTATGTTATATTATGTGAGTAATGACATCTTAACACAAGTGTCCTTGTACGTCTATGTTAAAGAATGGGAGAACTGACCATCTTAGGACAAGTGTCCTTGTACGTCTATGTTAAAGTATGTGAGTAATGACCATCTTAGCACAAGTGTCCTTGTAAGTCTATGTTAAGATATGGGAGAACTGACCATCTTAGCACTTGAGTCCTTGTAAGTCTTTGATTCAGCCCCAAAGGGCTACTTTTGTGCTAAGTCAAACTGGGATCAGAAGGAAAATTATACTCTACTGTTTTTTTCTTGAAAGGCAAACACTTGTGTATCAATCATAATGCTCTGGTGACACAAGGACAAAACAAAGCACTTTGAACCAATCACTTTTAGTATCCTTTATAACCTGAAGAACTACTAGTCAGCATGTCAGTGACATGGTAGCTGGAGGTCTGAGCACTAAGACACATGTATAGTTGCACACAGATATATTGATAATGGCATTAACTATAGAATTATGTTCTTAAACATGATACATGCAAGTTATCCCAGTTGTCTGAAACAGAAATGGATGTATCTGCTACAGCTACCACGTGATACGTTCAATATTTGACCAGAAACAGAAAACATTGTTCCGCTAATCAGTTTGTGACTGTTTGACCAGTAATGAGCTGGTCAGCTTGGAATTGGCCTGTCATTAACACACTCATTGTTGCTAAACAGTTATGACATACAGAAGAACAGAAATCTATCCAGGATTCAGAGATAAGTGCTCTTGACAGGCACATTTGAAAAAATAAATTTGACATTGTTCAAAATTTGATTACATAGATGTTCTCATTTTCATTTTGTAAATTCGAGAAGTTGGAAAATTATTATTTAGAACTGGGAATTTTTATGATCAGACTGCAGACTTGGGGCTGAATATCAGCTTCTGAGCACATAGTTCCCTGGAGTAAGTAGTGTGGCTGTATGGAGCTGGGTGGAGGAAGGCCAGAACAGGCTCCTCCCAATGTATGTCTCCCACAGTAATAACATCCAACCCTCAAGTCATCTGTCTACAGCCAGTTTCCAAACACAGGGAGTGTGATAATGTTACAATTCCACTTGTAGGCTAGAATTCATATAGTCTGTAATACCATACAAATTAACAGTTTAATATGTAACTCTAAGACACTGATTCTAACACAGTTTCCAAGGAACTACATCACCGATCACTTAAACTTTGGGTGCAAAATGTCTGTGAAAATATGTGTCTTGTTATTAACAGAAAATGAACTGAAACAAGATCATGGGAGAAAAACAACTATGTAGAAATTACACATAACATTTGGCTCAGGTTTCTGGAAACACATGTAATTTATATCTTCCATAAAATACTTCACATAATGATACATGTGTCTCCATAAGAATATCACAAATGAAAGCAGGGACATAGCTGCAGACACCATCATTACTGTTTATGTTAGCCAGGAACCAAATATATGTGACACATACTAGGACCCTATGTATATTCATTGTAACTGTATACTTGAAGCTTACTTTCCAACAAAGCAGCACTGCGTCCTCCAGTGCAGGTACAAGACTTTCCTCAATAACACAACCCACTTACAATGTGGTCAGCCATACTACTGTTTGTGGAGTCAGAGAGAATCCCCACATACTGTCTCCATCACATCACCCTTGACTGACTTTCTGGTCCAACTATCCATGTCTACCGACCAGGGACTATAGACACACAGTACGCTCACTGCCATATTATGTCACCAAGCATTGTTTCAGGTCACCTGACACAGCTAATAAATTCAATGTGTGGTCATACAGTCACAAAGCCCACACAAACCATGCTGCTAGGGTCATCACGACCTCTACACCCATGTCTTGAGTAACATAAAATCTAATTCCCATGCATCTGTAAGTTTCATTAACTTTTTCTAAAAATGGTAACTTTTTCAACCTAACTTTATTTTCCTTTGGAACCGTGATTTCATGAATGCCTAATTATAGCTGATATTCTCCACACACAAAAATTGTAACCATGCCCCCTCTGTTATGAGTGAAAATATGATTGATTTGTTCGAATTATTGTTATTTGATACAAACAAAGAATCATAGCTTGTGACACATAAATGCTGACATTTCCTAACAAAGCACAATCCAAATTTGAAACAGGTTCGGAAATCGATAACAGGTTTCTACTATGAATTTATCACACAGATTGAAACAAATACACTGCACAAAAAGAGAAGAAAATGAATTACAGGCAGGCCACCTTTCATCACTCTCATAAACTTCTGATCAATAGTCAAGGCTTGAAGCTTTATCGAATCTGAAGTACAAATTGCTTTCCCAAAACATCTGTTGGAAACTAACGAAATTATAATGCTCCATAACAGATAGAATAGTAACAAGTCACATTGATCTATCAATCAGTTCCACTCCAAATGTCTTCTCCATTAATCTGAGTTGACCATGATAAACCCTGTGGTCGAACATCCATGGATTTCCACTGATGGAAAGATCCTAACTGTTCCAGTTCAAAGTGAAGAAATGCCACGCAAAACCCTCTTCATGGGGAAAATTACAATGCAAATTGCTCCCAAAAGAAAACTATAAATCTGATTTGAGAACAGATGTTTCTCTAAATGTTTTTCAAAGCAGAATGATTTGTGATGACAGATGCTTCCAAGATGAGGAAAGTGATTTGAATTTTGTCACTATTTTAATGTTGAATTATAGAAACAAGAAACTACAAGTGCAAAATACACACATGGAATAAGGGTAGTTTCATGATTGAACAACTTTTGATACAGCTTTCCTCAGTGTAATTAGCATACTGGAAAACAACTTTAAGAAAATTCCTATGACATCAGCCAGTGTAATATAATATGAATGAATCTGAAGTACTGGTACATACAGATGGAAAAATGTACCCAGATTGTTATTGGTTTGTAATCTATTCCATATGCCAGATAAAACACGCCTTGGCTTCCATTTTTCTAATTACACTGGCACTTAAATACTGGCAACTATATTTCTGAAATTAACACTGGAATACCACTTATTTTCCCTGTTGTACATTTCTTGTAACACAGCCATGTTGGTCTAGTGGGCAATCAATACTGATATCTACATGAGTGAAATGATGGCAAGCCTTGCACTGTGTCGCAGCTGCCTTCAGATCTTGTTTATCTCCAAAGTTATCTCTCCTGCTTTAGAAGTGTTTATTATAAAACTTCTTGCCAGCAATGAAGTATAAGTAAATCCTCCTAATCCGTTTAAGATTCCATCACACAATTGGATGGGCGACTGTTCATCAAGAAACAGAATAAGCGTGTGCTACATCAGAAACAGCCATATGTTGAGCAGGTAGGTACCATGATGGTCATAGTGCCATGGTTCATTCACTCCCCTTTCTCTTTCACTGATTTCCTTTGTGAGGTTTCAAGTTGGTCGACAGTGTGTGGGTGACTGTGTTGGCAATTCAGTAAGTAAACAGATTTCTGAGTGAGGGTTGGTTTGATTTGATCTGTGGTTGGTGACTGACTGTTGAAAGGGTTGGTGGTTGTTTGAGTGGGCGATTATAAGAATGAACCTGCTTCTTGTCGATTACAAAAGAAAAACAAGTTCAAACTTCAAACAAGAAATCCTTAGTGCTCCTTGATGTTAACTCCAAAAGGAGACCTGGGACCCCTAGATATATAAACCTTAAAATTAATGTAATACACAGACCTGTTGTGACTGAGGTGACCGAGGTAAGCAAACCTACCCTGCTTGTCCTCCTCGTGCTGTTTCTCTATGGCACAGATGGCTTCCTGTATGGGGTCGTCACATAGCTCTTGCATCATCAGCTCCTGCTGGGCAAAGTTATAGTCAATCTTCTGTTCTGATGGGTCGGCATGCTGAGTCTGGGGACCTGTAGACAAACAGTCAACCATCAACACTGTACACTGACACCTGGTAGAAACCATACCTGACAAGTATATAATATACTTACACATAAAGACTTCCTTGCCCTCCAATCCCAAGCACAGAAGTATTGAAAACAATCTGAACTGACTTCACAAAGATTCATCTTCATAAAGCTATATACATGTTTTGTTCACGTCTGTCCTGTTCACATCTAATCTCACACACTTATCATAATGTTATTAGAGACCAACTTAGTAACTGTCATGCCACTGTGCTCATCACAGACTTTAAGTGACAAAACATGGCTTGATTATTATCTGTAGATTAAGACATCATGTTTTACATAAAATGTATGACATGTTTATGAAGGTTTTACATGTAAAATGGTATATGTTTTACACATAATGTACAAAATGTCAGATGGAACAGATTTAAAATTAGAGACTTACTATTAGTTGGTCGTGGGCAGTTAAGACGAAAGAAGTGATTATTCCCCCACAGAATACGATCCCCATGTCGAACCTTCTTTCTTTCGTGGATGACGGCGCCATTAACACACGTTCTGAAAACACACAAACATTACCATGATTGGTGGGAAGGTACACAACTCTTTGTTTAGAGGATGAAAAACAGCTGCACTAATTAGAAAAAAACACCTCCATCATGAGGATGTAAAATCCCCTGTGTGGTGTCTTCTTTCTCAGCAGCTCCAACTGGTTGCAGAAGCAGGAACTGCAGCAGAAGCAGCCACAGACACCTGCAACAGTAGTCAAGCAAGGCCTGCCCCTCAACACTACTGGTAGACCTCTATGTGACATCTACATCCTGAATAAACACACAGACAACTACAGAAGCACTGGCCAATTTATAGTTACAAACTTGGGTTGGGGGTCTTGTGTTTTCCTCCAGGTCTGTCTGATCTGATATCATACATATTTGTGAAATCTTCTATCATGTGTCAGGTCACAAATTACTGACATGTCATGACTTGCATCTACAATGACCAGAATCACACTCCTTATCCTGATGATGTACGGTCCAACATGATCCAACCTGGGAGATATACAGTCCAACATCATCCAACCTGAGAGATATATAGTTTAACATTATCCAACCTGGAAGATATACAGTCCAACCTGATCCAACCTGAGAGATACATAGGCTAACATGATCCAACCTGGGAGACATACAGTCCAACATGACCCAACCTGGGAGATATATAGTCTAACATGATCCAACCTGGGAGATACATAGTCCAACTTGATCCAACCTGGGAGAAACATAGTCTAACATGATCCAACCTGGGATATTTACATTCTAACGTGAGTGATTCACATTCCTGCATGATTCAGCCTAACTAAGGTGATATACACCAATACATGATCCTGGCCTAGATGATATTCAGTCCAACAGTCATTCTAACATGATTTTAGCCAAAATAATAATGCAATCCCTCAAGAACCAGCCTGACTGATACACATTCCAATATGCCTCTGGCCCTGGAGACATATAGTTCCACATGTTCCAGCCCAGGTTAGGCATGGTCCAACATAATTCTGGACCTGGAGACATATAGTTGCACATGTTCAAACATGATTCTGGTGAAGACTGACCGACTGGGTTTGGTTTTCTGCTGCTTTTCAGCAATATTCCAGCAATATCATGGTGAGGAACACCAGAAATGGGCTTCACACACGGTACCCATGTGGGGATTCAAACCTGGGTCTTTGGCGTGATGAGAAAACTAATAAACTGCTAGGCTACACCACCGCCCCCTTAAAAGAAGAATCTGATCCAGGTGATACATACTGAAACATGATCACAACCTAAATCTGATTCCAATGATGTTTCATTATGACTCAGATCCACACAACATATCTATTCCATACTCTATCAATGGAGTTCCACATAGGACTGGTCGATAAGACAGCAATATTCATTATCAAATTAGCTGGGTTGAATTAATGTAAACAAGTGTTGCTATGTGTTCAATCTGATTACATGGGTTAGAGACATATTAGATTTCAGTCAAATTAACCAGCATCGATAACTAATTGAGCACTCTGCCCCCTCCTCATTTCCTCCGCCAGGCCCTGCTGGGTCCTTGTTGGGCATATTACAGTCTCTTCGATAATTCTGCTATCTCAACACGCTATCGATACTCTCTGTGTTATCATCATGTTATCATATTACCTGGCCAGAACGGCCTGGGAACAACCTGGCGCCATGCATGTCAGGATAAGTTTGTTGAAAGAAACACAACAGGTCTAGAAGGTTGAACTTCATCAAAATCAGAGACAACAGTTGTCTTGTTTGTTAAACAAATGATGCTGTGTATGTTTCACTACATAAACGGGAATATCCATCCTCGTCTATGGCCCACATGCTACAGGCTGAGTGACTACTCCTGTACCATGGAACTTGCTCAAGGAATTGGCAATGCAGTGCAAAAAGCATCCTTTGAGGAGCACTAAGTTTGTGCTTCTCATAGACTGTTCCTATGTCACCATCATTTGGAACAGACCAGAGAAATATGAGTCATTTGTCCAGTTTTATGCTGTCTCTCTGATAAAAAAGAATTCACATCACTGACACATTACAAACACTGTAATATTCTAGCAATTTCTCAGATGCCTGTAAATAACCAAGTCTTGACCAAGCTGATATCGGCTGTGACACTGGCAGATACACATCTATATAGCAGTGAAAGAATTAATATGGTTGTCACATGCTTCTAGCAAGATTGTAGCAACATTAGGCACATATCAACAAAACAGTCTAATTACTTGTTCTTTCTAGCATTAAAACTGTACATTATTTGTGGGATCAGAACCCCAGATTGTTCGAATTTCACAAGTCTGCTGGTTTACAGTAATGTAACCTCGTTGTCCAGCTGCAGCTCTTGGGGCCAAGTAATCATGTTGAAATGACCAGAAGATTTCAATGAAACTGCTTAATCTGTAAGACAAGTAGTCTGAGAACCGTGGACTAGAGCAGGTTTCTAAGCATGAAACAGCAAGACATTCCTTGTAAAATGCCCTCGCTCCTGTTAACAAACTACAGCTACACACAAGGACATCTTCCATAACTCAGCAACTCTTATAATTATCCTCATCTCATTACACACTTGCATTTGACAGAGTTAAAAGGTTCAAGGTAATTTGTATCACTTGACATGAGTGTGAATTCAATGCTGTTTTTTGTCCTATTCAAATCAATCACCAGCTTGATTTGACAAATATGAATGCTTTTAAGAATATGCATTCAGGATACGACATGATCACAATTTCAATCATCAAAACCCTTCAGATGGACATAGTCTAAAACCAATCAGGCAGCTAAAATCAATGCTGTTCAGCAAACCATCTGTATGCAATCACCACAACTTACAGCAATCAGCTTCCTGACTTCAGAAACCACAAAGGCACCAAAAGCACTGACAGCCACTTCCTGCCTGGGTGCAGATTTGCTACAACACTTGAACTTGTAACCATCAATTACACAGCCCAGATTGACATGGGTCAAATGGGCAGTATTTACATATTGCTTCCCTTCAACGTTCACGTTCTCCATGAATTATCCCATCACATGAGCTGTGTTGGAGCACCCCAATGACTTTACAATGATGACTGATTACCATAGATTATCACAGTAACCACTGTCTGAATTGTATAAGCTGTGGCAATGACTCTGTCTGTCAGTATCTGCGTCTTACAGTATACGTCCTCCAGTATCGTTCCTCTCTAATCTCACTCAAGAAGCATGAACAGTCATCCTTTACACAATATGTGACTTCCGTTTCAAACACAAACACAAGACTGCCAACACGTATCTTCTATCACACATGCAAACACAAGACTGCCAACAGGTGTCTTCTATCACACATACAAACACAAGCCTGCCAACATGTGTCTTCTATCACACACACAAACACAAGCCTGCCAACATGTATCTTCTATCACACATACAAACACAAGACTCCCAACATGTGTCTTCTATCACACACACAAACACAAGCCTGCCAACATGTGTCTTCTATCACACATACAAACACAACACTGCCAACACATATCTTCTATCACACAGGCAAACACAAGACTGCCACCATGTGTCTTCTATCACACATGCAAACACAAGACTGCCAACACGTATCTTCTATCACACATACAAACACAAGCCTGCCAACATGTATCTTCTATCACACACACAAACACAAGACTCCCAACATGTGTCTTCTATCACACACACAAACACAAGCCTGCCAACGTCTTCTATCCCACATACAAACACAAGACTCCCAACGTGTGTCTTCTGTCTCACACACACAAAACACAAGTCTGTCAACAAATTTGTTTTCTATCTCGCATACAAACAAAAGATAGCCAACATGTGTCGTCTGTCCCACACACATGCATATGCCTGCCCACGTGTACTGACGTTTTTGGCTTGTGACAGCCAATTTAACATCCAACACTGATTAACAAAAGGAAAACATCAATAAATCTGATGTTCAGAGTTAATATGATTTAAAAACCATTCCACATCTCAAATCCAATTAAGGAATTCAATACTTGCCACTGTTTGCCAGAGATAAACAGATACCTCAATAAACCTGTTTGGAAACCTTTTTGAAAGCAATTTCCTGTAATAATCTTTCAGCACAAAACATAGTGTTTAGGAGCTTAGCTCATCTGGTCAGAAGACTGACCAGCATATAGAATGTCTGATGGCAATAAAATCAGCCATGAAAGATACTGCCAGTATGAAGGCTTTCATACCTATTAGTCACTGATGGGGTTAGTCTAATGGTTGATGCATTTGTTTGTTACAAAGAAGATCCAGGTTCAATTCCTCACATGGTTACTATGTGTGAAGCCCATTTGTGGTATCCCCCACTACTGTGATATTGCTGTAATATGTCTGAGAGTGGCATAAAACTAGACTCACCCACTCATAACCCCACCCAACACCCAGTTTTTACATATGAGGAAAGAAAATCTGTCATCACATGATTAATTCTTGCACATGGTGTTCTTTACTTTCTTTCAGCAGACACATCATTGTGATTATAATTAGGTCACTATTTGTTATGAGGGAGGAGTGCAGAGAATGGGACAGCCAGGTGTGTGAGAAAGGACAGGTTATTGAATAAATAATTTTATCAGCACTTGCGCGCATGCAATTCGAACATTTGGTTGTCCCTATCTCTGCACTCCTCCCTTGTAACCAAACAGTGAACTGTGTCAATATTTTAATGATAGTTTGTTAAACAACATTTTCATTTTTAGGGCAAAAATTATGCAAAAACCTCAAGTAGCTGGCATGATGTTTTGATTATGATCAGCGTTTCATTGAGTATGTTATGTGTTTATTAGTTTTTGAGTTAGACTGCAATTTATCAGCCTGTTTTTGAGTCAAATGGACTATAGTGCAACGAAACTACATTCCATCTTACAGATCCACTGGGCTGCTGGTTCAGTAGAGAAGTTGTTACATGAATCGAATCACAACAGACTGTTTAGTCTTGATATCTACTCCCCTCCAACTTTGATCTTAAAGTGAACGAGAAACTCAAATAATAAGTGTGGTGCCTCTATACCAACCTAAAAAGAGTTATCTGTAGGCTTTATAATCTGTCATGCTTTGCTGCATGTAAACATCTCCACTAAACCACTGGATGTCTATTCTATCTCTAAAGCAATGATCTATAGACATTTCTGTGACTTAAAAGAAATGCAGTGAAAACTAGGTGTTGAATTTAGAGGATTCAATGGATTTTTATTGAATAATTATCTTTTTTATGACAATAATCTGACCAATTCTGAGACTGTTCCTATGGTTTATTTTAAAAACCCTGATATTAAGCAAAACTCATCTTCAATGATATGTTGTGATCTGATGCTAAACTGACGTAATGGGATCTCCATGTAATGTCTGTGGAAGAAGGATAGGAAGTAGGAGAACAAAGGCCTAAGTGCTCACTCTGCGTAAGCTCATAACAATAATCTTGCTGCATCAATAGGACTCCAGCTCTGCCACTTCAAAAGACCATCACACAGTTTTAAGCCTCCTAACCATTACATAAGACACACGATACGGTGATGTATTTACTGACTGTAATCAGGTCTGAGAGACAGGAACAATCTAAGTAAACTGGTGGAGCAGTTATCTGCTGTAAAGTTGTAGGATATTGCATGTCCTGCCACCATAATGTCCCTCCTCCATGTAGCCTACCCCAGCAACATGAAGAACACAATCCACACTCACTGGCAGGCCTCTGCTGAAGGCAATCTCCCTCAATAATTAACCCTGATTGAGATGGAAGAGAGTCTGATTGGCCAACTGGAGAATTGCTCATTGTCAGAACAGCATGGAAGGACCTACTGTGCTTATCTTGACCACTTTCAGACAGAGTGCTATGTGAGATGGCTCAGACGGCACATTCCAATAACACTTGCTGCATGATGATCAAACACAACCTGGAAGAAGTTCAACTGGATGGTAGAATTAATTTTAAATAAAAAGGATTTCAGTTTTTGTGCAAAAGACTTTGCAGAGGACCTGTTGAGAACTTGGATGAAATGCTGACTCAAGATTTCGCAGTGTGGTGTTCTAACGTGATCGACGGATGGGTTTTGTTAAGCCCTACATTGACATTACTTAACATTTCGATCCTTCGCATTGATAACAAGCCATGCCCTATGCTAAAATATCACATGTCTATAAATACCAGAATCTTCCATGTCACGGGGTAGCACCTTGTCATTTCTACCTGTGGGACCTAATACCACTACTGTGACAGGAGCCTCAGTCCACATGGCTACACAAAGTGTGTTCATTCCTGCCAGCCAATCCATCCTATTGTGCCAGAATCTCCAAGTCTTTGCAGTGTGCATTGAACTCAACTCTCAGACACTACGGCATATTTTTCTCACACTTTACCCTTTGTCTCAGAATACATCAAGATAGATCAATCTCAGTCTGAGGGAAAATCATGCCATTGTGGTCCATAAACCCCTGTCAGAGTTACAGATTCTCTTGAGGCCACACATTAACAAACACAGAAAATGTAAGCAAATAAAAGGGAGACAACCCTTTCCATATTCATACTCAGTGGTATGAGCATAACCAGTTGTGTGATTCCGATTGTATAATGACCATGTGAACTGAATCACTATCCAACAGTTTTAATACAAGGTGGTCACAACAACCTGAATGTATGCTGCAAAAGTGGAGGCGCCACAACAACTTCCTTGACTCACCTGGCTCCCTCTAGTGGTGTGATGTAGACTTCTGGACCATCGACATCCACAAGACAGTGTTCTGGCATAATGCCCAGCCCGCGCAGCTGGATGTCCTGTTGGGTGGGCGCATCCGGCCGCCCAACCATCGTGTGCTCCTGAAACCAAAACATCAATTGTCATCCAGCTATTAGAGAAGAACAAGAAAATAACTATGATTTCTATCCTAAGAATAACCAATAACTGAGACACAGTAATCAGGGCCCCGAGTCAAGCGCCCTCTACCGGATTCATGTATGAAGTCTACCAGCTGAAGCTGTCAACAACACCAGCAAGGACAGGGGCACACTAGCAATGGTGACATAACATTACATCCACTCTTTACAGTTCGTTAACATTACCTAGATCTAACAGAAGGTCAAGTAGGTAAGTAGTGCACATTTGTTGCATTACTGCACACTGCAGTGTGTGATTATGAATGTTGGTCTTCGTCTGACTCTGAAGACTCTCATCCCGCTCAGTGACTGCTCCAATGTAAAACCATGATAAAGCATTAGACTCCTGTTACCTAGCAAGTCTTATAATGTTGTTCACCATGGATCCCTGTGCCCGGTTCACCTACTATTCTCTACCAGGTCTGCTTAGCCAATAGGAAATTGGCGTTTCAGACTGGCGGAAATTCATCATGACCAAATAATCTACAGCTAACTGGGAAATAGACTCTGCATGCAAAAGACACACAAAAATAGACCCTTGATGATGAGAAGTCTGTCCTTGGAATGTCTGGCAATAAACCTTTATCTTAAGACACTTCCATCAACAAATGAGTTCTTTGCAAATTTGTACTCACACAAAAACATCCCAAATTCTTTAGAAAAACAACTCTGCTTAAGCAGGCATGGCCAAAATATTACCCAAATTGCACTAACATTTAAAAGATAACCAAAATATGTAGTTCACAGTTTTGTAATAACAGCCACAACTTCAAAATGGTCAACGGGCACTACTTGTACAGCAAATGATGTCACTCACCAACTTTCAAGCCTATCAAACTATTTTGTCAGTTGGTTTAAACATTTTGAGCCAAAACTTAAATATGTCTAATAAATTCCAACTTTCATATTTATACAGTTAGTAATAAGTGAAAATAAGGAATTTTATCACAGCATTAGACCAAAAACATTAATTTTATGTGTGTTTCTGAATAACCACCTTTGAACACATTCAGTGTTTTTTTCCCATCTGTGGCAACAACATATTGTGTGTGCTTTTTGTTCATTTCAAGTTCATCAGTTCATGAGTTTGTTGCTAACAACCTCCTCTCCCCCCGAGGTGCACATGCACTTTCTGTTAGTAATAAGTTGTAAAAACTTGATTCTGACGAATTGCAGGTACTGGTATACAGTAAGATGGAGTTTTCAGCAACACATTGATCTGTAAGTGAACAGTATGACAACAGCACTTCCCTGAATGGCCATATAACCATGTTGGGAATCAAACCCAGGAAATAGCCTGACAGGCTGTCAGGAGCACACCATGATTGAACCTCCACTTCTACCACAAGTGGTCTTTATTTTCTCACATATTTGTCAGCTCTTCTATTTTAGCGTCTCTGTTACCTGTCAACTGTCATCCAATTGTTTGGCAAGATGTATTTTCAGACAAACCTGTACAGAATGCGCAAAAAATACACACAAACAAAAAAAAGTCATTCTGCAACCTGACAACATCTAACCTTTAGCATTACAAGATGCCGTACAAGTATAAGCAGTTATTCTAGGCAGCAGTGACAAAATATGATGCCATGAGGTTCCAAAATGGAAATAATCCCCAGCTTAAACACTACTAACAGCAAAGTAAACATGAAATAGACTTTACTAAGGTTTCTGTCCCTGCAGATCTCATTATGGCCCAAGTGATTACTTGAGGATAATGTTGGAACAAATTTGCTCATTTTCTCATCATTTCTTGTACATGACACAGGGATATTAGCCCACCTGATAGGGTTCCCTAACTACCTCACACTGATAGACAAAGATAATCCTGGGGAAGATTACAGCACCCAAACTGTAATAAAGGCTATGTTCATTTGAAACACCCATAAATAGGCACGTAAATTCAAGAATTGTTGCCAACAAATGAACTTTACGAGATTCAAGCTTAACCAAGGAGCATGATGATAGGTTTTCTGTATAACAGCCAGGTTCAACACACAAACAGGTCGATAATGTGGTCGGAAGATCTGTGACAGAATCTGTCCTAGCCTAGGGCTTGACAACTGATTACAATATATGCACAGTCATCATTGCTCCAAGGCCAGATCATGTTATACATTAATGTAGGTTTCATGATAAATAATAAGTAAGTGTATAGTGTCATACACAGCAAACTCTTCTCCAGCAATACTTCTTCCATGTCTTGAGGTTTCTTCTATTGATATTTGAACTGTGTCTGATGTTGAAATGAATGCAAACAGAATACATCCAGCCTGTAAAGAGTGGAACTAGTATTTTAAGGCTGCCTTCCAACGAGGTCTCTTTGTCCAAGCAGATTCTGCTGCCACCATTTATGGTAAGATCTGACATGACGTTTATTATTCTGCTTGATATGTCCATTAGAAGCCTGAGAAGCCAAAGATTCAACATTGTGCTCAGCATGTGCAGTCAATCAGTGACAAAGTGACACTGTCATGCTGACACTCAATCCCACCATTTGTCAGCAGACATGATATTTGTTTAACAAAATCAGTTTGGAATAGACTGAGTGAAACATAAATGTGATCGGCAATCATTCTGTGTCTTATTACCTCATGACAGAACGCATAAAACTTAACTAACTTTTACCCAACCATTTTACCAATATAAAAATCTTTGAATGCACAGTATTATAGTGTTTTCAAAGTTGCCATAATCATGCAGACCAGTCTCTGACATGAAGCAGGAAAGGCATCTGATCCTTGTCACAGCCATCATCATTCAATAAGTTACGGAAGTCTGTATATGTATGCTTATATTTGTAGATTATAGAACAGTGCCACTGTCTCTTAATGAAATGCTATGCAATAAAATATCTTATCTTATCTTATCTTCAAATACCAATGGATGATAACCTCAGGGTCAAGCATATCCCTAAAATTTGAAGTCCACATACTGAAAGAAGGAGCTCTTCAAAACAGACTTCAGACAGCAAGATTGTGTAGACAGTCAGTCAGCAGTGGGCACTGCTGTTTGTGCTGCCCCTATGCATTTATGTCTCTAGACATACATAAAATGCAGTTGTGAGTTAACAAGTAGCAACAAAGTTGAAATCAGATAATAACTCCAGGGAATGCTGCTGTATCATCACACAGGGAGGAATACTAACATGACCGCAGGCTGCCACACTGTCGATGTTGCCCCAAATCATTCATCTGTATGCTATTGTATGATCGTTTGCACGAGCTTGTTGATCATAATTACAGAAGAGTGCATGGATAAATTCACAGAACATGGGCAGCAAGTCCACAACCAGTGGTTAATACAACCAGAGAAACAAGTCAACTCCCAACAACTACCTCAGTTGTAGGCTTCAAACAGTTTCACTTCCCTTTGAATTAAGCTGCCAAAGTTTTAGAATCACAAAGGTGCACACTGAATCATGAAAAGAAACAGATACTGTTGTCCATTAGCAAACATGACAGGATCTTTACAGGGTGACAAGCCCATGCTCTTTATGCCATATCTACATCAAAACGAAAGTGACTTGTCATTTCAGCTTAAAAGAAAACTGGCAATTTTTCAATATGAAACTGTCAAAATATTTTGGATTTCAAAATACCATCCTCCTTAGATGTAGTAATCATATTTCATCTATGACAAAAACATGCACTAAAAACGTTACCGTTTCCTTGCACATTCCCAAAACTAGAGAATGCTTATTGAGAATGTCAGAATTATCAATTAACGTACATGGCCTTAGCTTCAAGATATAAATTCTAACTTTATCCTGTTCACATCCACATGACATTTCTTCCATCCAAAATACCAGAACATCTTTCTAACAGTGATTATTTTGTCACACGAAAAGGCCATGTACAGAACTGGTGTGAAGAGATTCAAATATCAAAATAATGCTTCTTGGCAATTCAACAGAACTGCAATTTGTGCTATTGAATGACAGTAATTGAGAATTTGAAGACTATTGTTTGTTAGGAAGGGTATGCTTCTTGAACAATTGAAATTACCAATCTCCAAGGATAGGCCATCTTCCACTTTGGGCAATCAAAAATTCCTACAAGAATTTCCATTTAAAACTCTATTGCCAAGAAAACATTTGAGAATAATCAAATTTGCGGAAAATAATTGGTAGATCCAAGATAGTGATATAAATTAAGATGAATGTTAAAGAAAAAAATCATTGTCATCATTTTTCTACCTAGAATTTATGTGTTCAGGTCTACCAGTGAAATTTGGGATGGAAATTTAACCAAGAACTTTTACTAGTCAGTAAAGCGAGAAGACCCCTAAAAGGACGCAAATTCTGCTCGACCTTACATTATCTGTTGCGTGAACAAAAGTGGTACAAGTCAGATCTAATTTCCATCCAGACAATATGTACCATGTTCAACATGTTACTGTTTAGTTAGTCTACAGGATCTGTGGCATAGATGACATTTTACAGGGAATAACTGTCAGACACTCACAACAAGTAGGTTCCTCCATTCACGATTATTTCATTCCAAACAAGTGGCTAAAACAACATTTCATAATATTCACTAGACATTAAGACCAATTCCATACTTTGCCCTAATGAAGGTTTATGGGCATTTTTCTTGTTGACAAGCATACCTGTTGCTGATGGTAACAGTACATATTACAAAATCAAATTAAGAGAAAACAAACAACACATTTACACAAGAACACCTGCTTGTTGTATTTGTGGAAAGATGTAAGACAAGTAATGTCCTACTGGAGCCATCAGGGCAGCAGCTTCACACGCAGCCTCTATTCATCTCAATGTCTGGACTCCCTACATACTGCCCTATAGCTAATACCCCCGGGACATCCGTAATTGACTTCTCAATATCACCAGGTTTTGGGTCTTCAGCTTATTTCTAGCTCTGGCCTGGATTAACAGCACTTAGACAAACATATTTTGAAGCTTTGTAAAAATCTCAAAGTCCCAGAATATATATAATAGAGAAGAAAACCTGTTTTTGATATAGTCATGAGGAACTGTTTATGTTGAATTATTTCTCATGCCTGAAGGTATCCTTATAATTGCACATAAGTAGCAGGAAGCACTTTCATGATTCTTCCCAAAGTGTTCAGGCAGTGAATCTGAGTGTTCACTGTGTGAGTTTCCTTTACATCATCTGCTAGACACAAGATTCCATATGAACAATATCCACTTTAACATGAGTGAGGGAGTTTAGTTTTACTCGGCTGTGAGCAATATTACAGCGATATCATGGCAGGGGACACCAGTATTACATATTGTACCCATGTGGGAAATTGAACCTGAGTCTTTCGCATGATGAGTGAATCCTTTAACAACCCCACTGACCCCATTCTAGCATGAAAGAAACAATTCTGTCCAAATCATAATCACTGATTGTGGTCACTGAATTTCATGCAGTTATAAATTCATTGTGTGTTGTTCCTTGTATGGTGAACAGGGTGTATGACTGAAGGCTCTGCAACAGGGTCAAAGCTCAGATATCACAACTGGCAAGAAACTATCCAAAAACAACAAATATATCCCAATGTAGCAGTACAACACTTCCAGCACCTGGTACAACAAACATCAATCAGTTTCCATATCTTCTGTAAGATACTTCTGATAGTTGAGAACTTGTAGACCACAATTAACTGTTTTACACAGCCAAAAGTCAACACTAAACAGTCTCTGAGAGCTATGAACATAAACATCACAATTAATAACACCATGTAACTCACCTCTAAACTGAGATCCATGAACACAACATTCCCCCTTCAACAATGACCAACTCACAGGCAACCACCAAATGAGGAAGATCTACAACTTGAAGCCTGCAGAAATCATCACCTGCTTCAGAGGGAAGCATCAAGTAAAGCACATAAAAACCTTGAAGTTGTCTGCCTTGTTTGTGGCAGTGGACAATCAGACTCTTCCCTCCAGATCTCACAGGGAGGTTAATACACTTCCCCACTCAAAAGTTTATCCTCTACTTGAAGCTATTTGTGTGATATTTTATATTTAAGATTGAGCAAAATAAAGTTTCATGTCAGAAGACAACATCTTACTTTGTTGGATTTTGCACAATCATGAAGCAAAAGACTTGGGAATTAGTCCGTTTGTTTTGGTTGGTGGAAAGTGGGGTAGCTCCAACAAACTTTCTTCGTATCTATCAAAAGCTTTAGCACAATGCTTGAGCAGCCTTCACAGTTCACCATCTGCATACAGTTAAATCTAATTTGTTGATATGTTTTTCATGGGAGCATTTATGTCTTTTTCTCTCATCCCACAGTGCATGCTGATGATGTGCAGGCCTGTACAGGGGTTTGCTTCTTGCATCTGACGTGAGAATTTATCCCATGCAGTACGCAGATACACCAGAGAATCCACCCACTGAGCTTAGAAAGTGATTTACCTGAAAACTGATTTCCTGCAGTGCTATCAAACTAGCTAAACACCTGTCAGTGATTCATCTGAACATCTCTATCACCTTGTCAGCTGATGATGGGCCCCATGGTAGCAGAGAGGTGAAAGGTTTCACGCATTATGTCCATAGAACTGTTACACACATGGGTATGTGAAGAGTGGAAATGTTATAATCTAGCAGTCACTATCACAGTCTCATAATATTGCAAAAAAGCTCAGTTAAAATTCACCTAGATGCTTCAGTAATGAAATAAAAGTAAATGATGTATTGAGAAGAACGAAAACATAAATTGACCAGGTTTGTTGTTCAACCCATCATCAGCAATACCTGACCCATATGATGTGCTTTGTAAAAACTTAAGTCTAGGCCACTCAGTAATTAAGCATATATTCGCATTAGTCTATGCAACTGGGATATGATAGTATCTGTTAAAACATATAAGATATGCAATTTAACATTTGATAACCTATGAATGAGAGTGAACTGGCCTTGCTTTTGCCGATACAAATTCCACTTTTGAGGGTGAAAGAGAGCTGAAAATCATTTGAATGGATCCTTGAAATTAGCAATGACTCTTGGGGTTTATGAAAAGTGGATCCTTGAAATTAGCAATGACTCTTGGGGTTTATGAAAAGTGGATCCTTGAAATTAGCAATGACTCTTGGGGGGTTATGAAAAGTGGATCCTTGAAATTGGCAATGACTCTTGTGGTTTATGAAAAGTGCACCTGGCAAAATAGTCATGGAAGTAATATGAACGGATCTCAGAAAACTAGTTTTCACATTAGGTGCTTTTTTCAAAATTGAAAGGCTATTAGAGCTAACATTTGTGAGTGAGCTCTCCCTTATTTGAAACACCTAAAGACAAGGGAGGCTCAAGACAACATAACTGCTCTTTGCCCCATCTCCCAATGAAAAACTATTTGCAAAATTCCCATGACAACACCACTTTCCATTCTCATCCCCTCAAGTAGGTTTCTAGGGCAACAAATAAATTCAGCCAATTGGAAAATTGCATGGATTGACTCTCAGAGTTATGAAATTGGTAAGTATAATGAAATATAAACATTCCAAAATATGGTTGAGGTCAGTCACACTGAGAATATGAAGTAATGATAATGACCTACACCAAAATCTTGTGACCAGAAAAAAGAAACTTCTCTAGATTTAGTACACGACCTCGGAACAATTCTTTCACTGACTCATCGCATAAATATTGTATAACATACATTGTTGATTTCTCACTTCTCCATGAAACACTATTCCTGACAATTTACACATTCAGATACATAACAGACTACAAACATAACCTGAACCCCCCCACACACTCTTCCCCCCAGAAGAAAGTGTCAGAAGCATTTCCACTCATACAGTCTGTAGTAGGTAATCCATCTGGACATCACCAATATCTAAAAACATGTTAAAACTCAATAACAGCATCATTTCAGGAATTGGCATTACTGTGATAGATCAAGCTGGCCTGTTGGTTGAAGGCTGGCAGACAGAGAGGGTTTAGCTGACACCTAGAATCAGTCTGGATGACAGACTTACTCACACAACATAATAACACCAGTGACAAGCCCTCCCAGCAGCCACAGTCAACATCTTTATTGATTGAAAGAAATTCACCAAGTTTTAAACCTTAGCAGTTAAATCACCATGCATGAGGAACTTGGGGAACGAACTGCCAATTGAAAGACTTAAATTTATTCAGAGATATTCTAAAATCTGAATACTGATGGTTGGAGATTTGTTGTGAGGTACAAGATCCAAGTGTAAAACATTTAATGAAGCAAAAGCTTGATAAAGAGATGTCAAGTTTGAAAATGTTCTTTTGCCTTGAAATGTGAAATGAAATCTGCCTGATCATAGCTGTGCTAAGAGTGCTCTGTCCAGGAGGGAGGTGACGTGTCTCAAACGTACAATAAAACCTCATTAAACCTTAACATACACATCAGCTGGCATATCCCTACTCCAAGATGCTCCTTTAAACCACAGTAATTCCACTTAACCTCAAATAAGCTATGGCTTTCCATTTCATATTGGGGAATTAACCACAAAAAGCAGAAAAGACAGAAATTGAAATGCGTCTCAGATAGAATTGGTAAATACAAAATCAGACTTGGATGAGTTGTAGATATGTTGAGAGCGCAGGTGAGATATCTTATAGACTGATGGCTTGGAGCACAAAACTTAAAATGTAAAATAATTGAAGAAAATACTCGCTGATGGTATCAAACATAGATGTGCCAAATCCAAGCAACTGATGGTGGAAAGGAAAAAAACGGTTACAAATCCTTGAAGTTGAAAGTTTGAAGCATAGGAAGTTACATAAACCCTGAAAGTTGAGGGCTGGAAGGTACCTAACCTTATAGAAATTGAGGTCAAGGAGGAAATACAAAGTGTCAAATCTCAGCAAGTGGCTGCAAGAAATATACAAAGGGACAAATCCTTAAACACAACAAATCATTAAGTGGAAAAAAACAACAGAAGAACTACATGCTGAGCATATTTGCAGAACTTGTTAAATATGCAAGCAAATGGGTGCTACATTTATTGGTCATAGAAATAAGGCATCCAAATGACTGAATCACAAACTGCATTATATCTGTGACCTGTCACGAGTTGAGTTTGAAACAGGGGCCCTTCGCTCTATTAATGAAAACATTTTTTCCTGGCACAAAAACTACACAGTACTTGAAACTTACCATAACATGGATAACTGCATAGAAAATTCAGCATGAAATTAGGCAAGTCTACACTATGTGAGTACGGTTTCACAAACTGATCAGAACAATTCCAGCAGTATAAATGGATAGGACACAATGAATGAGTACTTTACAAGGATGGGTATGGGTGGACACCCAGAATCCTCAGGCCACCTAGAGTATTAGAAAGCAAGGGTGATCTGGTGCTGAAGGCGAGTGACTTGATTGAGTCCACAGTAAGCACTACAAGAAGTGAGTGAATTCAGTGTGCTCTGAATAGTACTTGAGTCACATATAAGCAACCACACAGAACAGACACCACAAACTGTAGGGACCAGAACTAAACCTACTCTAATGGTATATCCAGATATAGAGGACAACATTGTACACAAAGTATTTAAACAGTGTGTCAAGAAAGAAGTGGTGATCTGATGCTACTTGAATGACCCCAGTCTCAGGAGTGAAGGTGATAGGTAGCTGACATCACAGCCACATCTCAGGAGATCGTGTAATTTGTCCTGAAGCAGATTCCTTCTGACATGGTGAATTCAGTGTGCTCTGAATAGTACTTGAGTCACATATAAGCAACCACACAGAACAGACACCACAAACTGTAGGGACCAGAACTAAACCTACTCTAATGGTATATCCAGATATAGAGGACAACATTGTACACAAAGTATTTAAACAGTGAGTCAAGAAAGAAGTGGTGATCTGATGCTACTTGAATGACCCCAGTCTCAGGAGTGAAGGTGATAGGTAGCTGACATCACAGCCACATCTCAGGAGATCGGGTAATTTGTCCTGAAGCAGATTCCTTCTGACATGGTGACTCTCCAGACACAAGATTTGATGGTTGCAAGCAGTACTGATAGCAATATCAGCAGATATAGGAGATGGTGAGTGCAAACTGGAGATGTCAATACTCAGACAGGCCTTTACACTCTTAGAATATAGAATGTCTATGTACAGGAATCAAGGCCAGAGGTGGTCATTAAGTCAAACCCCAGACACATTGCTTTCACAGTGATTCAAACATACATTTTTCAATTACTTACATGAGCAAAAGATGAAGAAATGATTCGATATCAATAACATACATATGTATAAGGATACATGGGCAGCATAAATCCACGATATATGTATACAACATCTTCTGCAAAAACAAATGGCTTCAGCAATGTATTCCACAGTCAGACATGGACATGGTTTCTCTTGCAAAACTCTTCCCAGATATAAATCTTAGAAGCAAAATTCAGAAAAAATTCAAATTGATGACAACATATGCGATGAACATTTAACCTGACACATTCACTGCCCCTCATTCATACTGATGATATGTTCCAGAGCCAACACTGGTCCAGTGCATGATTAGATTCATCTTTCTGACACAAATGTTCCCAGAAAAAGAAGATGGTTATTTTCCATTTTATAACAACCAGTCACAGCCACTGTATCTTGGCCCTGGTAATCACAGCACGATCATTGTGGGGATCATACTGTCAGGCATTGTGGGGATCATACTGTCAGGCATGGCTTGTTAGGTGTCGGTCAACTGTCATAGCTGAAGAAAATTATAACCTCAGAAAAGTAGGGGTACACTGGAAATAAAATTATCCCACAAAGAAAATACAAAAAGAAAAAAAAAAAACAATAAAAAAATAAAAAGAAAGAAAGTAGTCTTGCTCAGTCATTCTAGATTCACTGCCATTTTAGTCCTGTTTTGTGACTCCTTTTTTCATCTATTCCCTTGTGTCTGGGATACAGATGACATGCATGGAAGGATTCAGCTGGGTTTTGTTTATTTAATGGATAACACAGTTCTATTTCATCAATACAACGTGGATTGATATTGTCTATTTTCTGGCCTTCTGGGACAAGCTGGAACTGGCGCTGTTAAGGGTGAGAAGTACCATGACCTCAACTAGCCGGTCATGGGCACATAATCAAGGAAAGCCTAGAAGGGTTTGTTAGGGGTCACAAGTGTCATGGGTGAGCTTAGACAGTGCTGGAAGCAAGTGTAAAGGTGGCCAGCCAACATCCTTCATAGGTATGTCAGTTGTCAATCATTACTACAGCACCTTTCCACTTTAACATTCTAAGTCCCTCTCTCATTTCTAATTAGTTACTCACATGAGTGAGAGAGTTTAGTTTGACACTGCACAGCAATATTCCAGCTATATGGCAGCAGTCTGTAAATAATCAAGTCAGGACCAGACAATCCAGTGAGGAACAGCATGAGCATTGATCTGCACAACTGGGAACCAATGACGCATGTCAACCAAGTCAGTGAGACCACCTGAGGCCTGTTAGTTGCCTCTTACGACAAGCATAGTCACATTCTGTGGCAAGCTTGGCTGCTGAAGACCCACTCTACCCCGATCTTCACTGGTCCCACACCTGACTAAGTCACTATTATTCCAGTTCAGGTATTAAATGACATATCTGTCCCATTCAGAAATTTCAGCACATCTTTTATGTCAAATTTTGTAAAGAAGGCAATCAGTGATTACAACACAAATTTAGAAACAGTATTTTTCTCCATAAACAAGGCAGTGAAAGTGATTGAGAGAGTGGACAAAATGTTGGCACATTCCCTGTAATCAGTTAATGACTTCTCACAGGAACACAAAGACAAATGATGTGTCCGATCCAAGTGGCACCTCTACTGTTTAGTCCAACTTCCATTTTGAGCCAGACCTATTGATCCACAAGTGTGGACAGAGGATGGTACTAATCTTGCTATCATTTCCTAATGACTGCTTTTGGGGGCTTGGCTAAAGAAGCCACACATGCTAATTTCCCTATCTTTGCGTTGCTGAGGCCATATGACCCTGTTTGAATAGCCATCAGCAGCTGCTGGTGCACCACCTACTCATACACCTATATCTCTGCTGCCTCGATGTCAGCATGTAGATTCACACTGCCATCACTCAATCTAGACATGTTATCTTCCAGTAAATCATCTCATTTTGCAAAGTTTGATGATACTCTGACTGTGATTTACTGCAAAAATATTCTGCTGCACTTGTGCCATGATTGCAAAATGATTTCATATTCAAACCTTGATGTGCCTTCTTCCACTATCTTAGGTAGTTATAGGGTTCATTTGCTCATGTGCAGTGATTATCGGTAAGCATTTTGTGTAAAAGATGACAGAAATATATCACTTTTTTAGTCTTAATATGCTAAGTGTATTCAAAGCTGGAAGTGGAAGACTTACTAGGGCACAAATGTGTACAATTGCACAAATGAAACAAATCAGATAAATTCACATTCATTCACCCTAAAGCCAATCTTCCTCCAATCAATCGGTTTCATCTAACGGATAACTGGGCATATTTATACCTCATACCACACCAGTCCCATGCCACTAGGGCACTGTAAAGTCCTCCGTCTCTAGCAATGTTTTCCAGAGCCACTCACGCTGACTTTAATGATCCATATTTCAGAAGATGCTGGTTATAAAGGTTTTGATCAAGGTCCTCATTTCCAGCAAATTGCTCCATCGGTTTTGTCACAGCCAGCCAGAGACTTCAAGCCTCCTTGTTGTACTTGGTTAGGTAATCAACATGTTTGTTGAAACTGCCTCTGCTGACATGATCAAAGGTTTGTAGGATGGCATGGAGGTGTCCAATACCATCACGCCTCGCTGACTTGCTTCTTGCTATTCCAGAAGCACATTCGGACCAGGCCTTGGGTGTGTTTCTACAGCAATTCACTGACCACCCTATAGTGGATACCATCCAGGAAACTGTGATCCATTACACAACCACACCAGCCTCACAATTCTTCGGCAAAACATATGCTGAATAAAGGAGAATTTCGGTAAGCATGGAAAAGAGAATCTTTTCAAACATTTGATTGGCATCAGGACCGATGTTATCGTGTTCAGCATGGAATAAATCCATAATATCTGCATATGTAACAGTGCTGGACTTTCTTCCTTTTATTTCACAAGGCGCATCCATTACCAACACATAAGCAAGTGGTCCTCTTGGGTACAACTCAGTTTCAGAATCTAAGAAGAAGGTACATCAATATCTTTGATACAGTATAATCTTCCACTTATAACTGTAATGTATTGGTCTTATTACCATTCAGGGCAGGCTGGTGCTGAGACTAGACAGGAGCATCACAACATGTGATCCATAAAGGCAACACTGTTGTACACTGTTTCATTATCTCATCTGCTATACTTATTCAGGTGCCCTTGGACTGCCATACTTCATTACATCACGTGCTGCCACATTTCAGTATCTCACATGCTACACTTACTCAGGTGCCCCAAGAGCTGCCATATTTCAGTATCTCACATGCTACACTTATTTAGGCACCCTAGTGCTGCCATATATCATTATCTCCTGTGCTACAGTTATTCAGGTGCCCTAGGGCTTCCATATTTCATCATATCACATGCTATAGTTATTCAGGCGCCCTAGTGCTGCCATATTTCAGTATGTCACATACTATACTTATTTAGGCACCCTAGTGCTGCCATATTTCATTATCTCACATGCTATACTTATTTAGGCACCCTAGAGCTGCCATATTTCATTATCTCATGTGCTATAGTCATTCAGGTGCCCTTGTGCTGTCATATTTCATTATCTCACATGCTATACTTATTTAGGCACCCTAGAGCTGCCATATTTCATTACCTCACGTGCTATAGTCATTCAGGTAACATAGTGCTAGCATATTTCAGTATCTCAGCACAGGAAGTCAGGTTCCGTATGTGCTGGTTGGGCACAGATCTGTCATCAATTCCAGACTATTTGTTGACAAAACAATTCTTCATCTTGAGAGGAAACTACCAGACCTTTTAAACGTTTACTGTGTAGAGACCATTTCAAAAACAGGAATCGATTAGTCTTTCCTCGGATGATTTCTGAGCTTTCACATCTTATAATGGTGCAATAAAAAGAATATTCAGATGCATTAATAAAGTAATCTATCACACACAGTTTTCTATAATCAAAACCAGACACCTTGTTTTCACTTCCTACACAAATGCTGAAGGAGGTTACTAGACAACTATCTAAAATGTGTTTCATATTTCTGTTTTTGTAACACTCAGGAGAAACTGGTTTTCATGTTTCATGACAAATGTGAAAGTAAGCACATGAAGAAGAGGATCAAGTTAAGGTGATGCTGGTGATGGCTGCCGCTCAGGGAGATGGTCCTGACATTAATTCATACTGGAAGAAAGTTCCTCCATTAGCACCTGTGACTGAGTACAGTATGGGAAACTAAATACAGTGTCGGCCCACCCTTGTCTAGGTTTAGGATAACAGTTGAAGAGGAAGAATGTGTGAAGAATTTTGTGCTGCTTTTAGCAATATTTCACCAATAACTTCGGTTTAAGAAATGGGCTTCACACATTGTACCTATGTTGGGAATCAAAGCCAAGACTTCAGCGTGACGACCAAAACCCTTTAATTACTTGCCTTCCCTACCATTCCTGAAGAGGAAGAGGAACACTTATCATGTGATCACAGACTTATAGAAGTTGTACTAGAATTGTTGGCATAAACAAAGTACCTTTCATTATTGCAAGTGGAACTAGACAAAGAACAGTAATTGAGACTAAACATCCTGCACTGGAATGTATTGCTTGGGTTAATTTTCCAAAGCACAGAATGACTCACTCTGACAACCCAAATGATTTAAATATTTAACTTGTTTTCTTCTTTGCTATTGCGGCAGCGACTCAGATGGTGCTATAGCGACATATTTCCCACAAAACAACTGAGAAGAGTGTCCTGACATACTTCCCATAACACAACTGAGAAGAGTGTCCTGCAGCAAGGCTGTGGTGATGTACGACATACAAGTCCAAAGCGGAACAGCCGTTCTCAGGAGACAAGACCTTGAAGCAAGAAATTAACCTGTGCATGCAACAAGAAATGTACAAAAAGATTCCCTAAATCCTCAGTGAAGTGAATGTATGGCCATGACATTCAAGTAATTTGTGACTTTGACAATACTGTAAAACATTCACTCAGGTGTTAAACACATGGGGCTCGGTACAAACACATAATTCAAAAGCTTGTTGGAGGCAAACTTGGCCAGTCAGAGGAAACGGTGCTGTTACTAATATGATTTTCACAAAACCTGATATGGGATTAAATGATCTTGGCCAAATCTGGTGCACAAGCAACTTTTTTCTGAACAGAAACAATTTAAATACAGTCACAAATCAGTTGGAGATTCTAATCATGTACTTCATACATGATTAGAAATCTGCATGAAAATATGAGCTCTATGAAACTTTCACAAATTAAAGTAATGGTTAATACATAACCATCCTTTAGAATGCCACTGAGTGGGCTCATTAGATTACTGTCCTGGCAATCAGCTTGTTACTAGACATTATCAAGACTTCATTTTCTCCTGAAACTGGATAACATAAAAGTATGATCAAATCCCTTCACACCTAAAGCACTATAACCACTCCAAAATAAAGGGTAAAAAGATAACAACTGTCACATGAAGCGTCAGTACTTTAAATATTGAACCAGAACTTCCCCTTCCAGTATGTCCTGCACACACTTCATAAGACAACCCGTGATGACCGAATGCCACAACTGACCTTCATACACCCATGCTGGGGTCACTGACATGATCATGTGATCAAACTTGGTAGATGCATGTCATCAAATCCCAAATACATAGTTCAATGCTCATGATGTCAATCACTGGAATGTGTGGCCAAGATCCATGCATCTACAAACCACTATCATACATCTGGTATATTGCCGAGTATGATACTACAACGTGAGGGAAGCATTTGCAGTACACTTCTCATGAAGCTAATAACATGCATTATAACATAGTCTGTCATTGTACTGAGGCCCTACTGGTGTGTAACTGCAACTGGGATTCCTGTGGGAACAACACATTGGTTGTGTGCCAGCAACAATGGTGTCACTACATGAAGTACTGCCATGTTCTATCATCCATAACATGATTCCCTTCTTTCCATACATACACAACACCCAGCTCATGGCTGCAGGTGGGGATTATACTTTATTGACAGGTGGATACTTGTCTGGAGCTAATTTGGAATTCTTCTTCACTAGAATGGGTAATGTTGACATGATGCAGATGTTCTACCTGACATGGAATCAACATTGCACAATACCTCGTGTGGAGTACTCAGTATTATGGCACCAATAGCTTACAACTTCAGACAAAAGACCTCAACTGTGCACATTCTTGAAATAGTAATGAGGCCTTTGCACTTTGAAGTTTCAAATTTATGGCTCTCCAGAAATGATGTTTTTACTTTGACAAGGCAATTCAATCAGCTCTGTATCTGGCACAAGTTGAATGGGTGCAGAGAGGATTAAATTATCAATAAGTATGATCAAAGATGGGAACTTGTAACAAAATGTTAATTTTTCGAGATGTTAGTAGATAGGAGAGGCAGGTTGTTTGGGGGTTGTGTGTGTGTGTGTGTGTGTGTGTGTGTGTGTGTGTGTGTGTGTGTGTCAGAATAAACATGCAGCAAATGTTGAGATACGGATCAACACAAATGAATCTCTAACATAATAAGCAAAGTTCATTACAGTTGATTACCAAATCGAAGCCAACATCTCAGGCTCATTACTGGTTGCTATATTGACAGAGGTGGCAGACATGGATGACTGACTGGGCTGGCTGGTGCATTCAGATCAAAGGCTGAGTCCAAATTTGATCTGTGGCCATGAACGTTATGTTCAATGGGTAAATATGTGACTGAGTTTGGTTGCAGACACATCACATTGGTCATCATTATCTTGATCTTGTTGTCTCAATAGAGCAAATGCCTTTGTGAAGTGGCGACAGAAAGATGTTCATTACAACATCATACATATTCTGCTAAGCCTCCATGAAGCCACTTCAAGAGCTACAATGGAATCCATTAGATATGTCTTCACACACTGACCCTGGGGAGTACTGTGGTCTTTTGGCCCTAGACATCCATAAGCCTCAGCAATTCGCAGTGCAGAGCTCAATCCTTTAGACGTAATGAAATCCAATGAGCATGGGTTTAAATCCCAGATTATTTGGATTGCAAACACTATATGCTTGCTTGTGGGTTTCACCGAGGCTGTAAACGTCTTCGACCACATGACGTAAGTGAAGTACAGCTCGATATGTCCTAAAACTCAACTCACTCACACACCCTCATCCCCTGGCAGTGAAGGTTAATTACACTAATGCTAATGTGGTCCAGGGACTGTGAGATAGCCTAAAGGTTCCCTTGTCCCAGCAACCAGGATACAGAAGCCTCTAACCACTGACAAGTACATCATATAGGAAGGACATTATGGTAGAGTGATCCAGCCATATTGACAGATGCTAGTTGCTCTGCTGGAAAGCTGCTAAGTTACTGTCTCCATCCATTCTGACAGTGAGACATGTAGTCGAGCACATTTCATGATGAAAATGTCTCCATCAGATAAAGAGGTCTGGCAGGAAGGTCCAACAATATGGGGTCCAGTAATGATGACCTTGTGTTGTTGGCATGACCTAGCCCTGGGCTTGTGGAAGTTGGTAACCAGAGTGGAGGCACATGACCCAGTGTTATAGCAAGGTTGAATTTCCTCTCATTTGGTCCTATTACTGTAACCATAATCACTCCATGCTCAGCATCAGGTCTGTGCTGTGTTCGATATTCCCTCATGTGCCTTAATCAACCAAACAGAAGATGATATACATTTCCTATCCAGTCAGAAACATGCATGTGAAATCCTTAGTTTGAAAGAAAAATAAACCACATCAATGGTGAATTACCTTGGTAATGGTTTGAAGGTTTTAAAATAATATACTATTTCTATTTGGCAGAACTGATATATTGCAAAAACAGACCCACCATTCAGGGGAACATAATTGCAGAAGTATGTACTTACTTATTTCAGAAGATGGTCCTTGCACAAGAACTAAACCTTGTCATTCGGTCAATATTTTAACTTGGCTTCAAATTAGGCAGAGTACCCCACAAAGTATGTAGACTCTACTTAATGATCAATTAATTAAGGAACACAAGTCGCAAAAAGAACCTTGCTACAACAAATCTGTTCTGTCCTAGTGCAACTTTATTGACCACTTCTGCTCTACAATGCTTGGGGCTTCAACATCCCCTTTCCATGCACAAGGGCCAATATTGACACATTCTGGTTCCACAGCCCTAAGATACTTGCTCCGTAACGACTAGCAGCACCCATCCATCAGCCTCCAGATACAGACTAACTTCCAACAAGCTATACTCATCCTCAAGGCATGGTCAGCAACCTTTGATGCAGTATTCCTAAAAACCGTTCACAACCTTCCTGCCAGCTAGTTTGTTAGGAAACAAAATATAATTAATATCCCAATAACGTCAAAAGGGTTGAGGTAACCAGAGGTGTTAATATATTTTGTTTCATCTCCTTTACAAGGCTCTGAATTATTTCTTATTTAATTCACAATTCGCCTGGAACGATTGGTATTGTAGGAAGATCTTATGGTTTGTCATGTGGAAAAGGCAATAACGTGCTGCCATCCATGAAAATGTTGGTCAGGCTGTAGTTCAATATTCTATTATTCATGACCTCAACTCCAGAAGTTAGTTCTTCGGACAGGCAGTTTTTGTCTCTTAAATCCTGTGTAAACTGACAAGCATGTCACAATAACTAGCTGTCAGTTTTGTTAATAGATAGTTTGATTTGTAAGTTGACCAACTTCGTTTGACTAGTGTTTCCTTGTCTGATACTGACAAAGGTTACCAGGTATTTATCGTAAGAAGGATCACTAAACAACAGAAGTTGAAGTGGGAGTAAAATTCACTTTCCTGGCAATAGTAAATTCACAATGATTACACTACAGAAAGACATGCTGTGCTTCATCAGTTCTAGGGGCTCCATCTGTGTATTGAGGTTAACCGCCATCTTGTCTTTGTGCTCAACCTTCAGCTCACCCACACCCATCCTTATCTCCAACCCTGTTTTGACTAATCCTGCAATTATTGAACCCCTTTTCCCTGCAAGATTATGCCCTAGCTCTCCCAATTCTATTTCACCTCTAATCCATGACCCCCATCTATCAACTCTGTCAACATCCGTGTATAGACAGGCCAGAGGTTGTTGAAAATCACAAATCAGCAATAATACCCAAATGTCAACATGGTAAAATTACTTCCACATGCATTAATACACACCTAATGTCAGAACAGAGGAGTGAGTGAGTTTGATGCCTCTTTTGGTAATATTCCAGAAATGAAACAAACGAGCTTCACACATCATACTCATGGGTGGAATCGAGCCTGAGTCTTCGGTGTGATGAGTGAAAGCTACACCACTGTCTCAAACAAAGATGTGAAGTAATGAATGCAGAATGCTGATTCTATATCAATATTATTGCCATAATTACTTTAAATCAGGTTGACTAGTTTTCTTACATTACATCAAAGCATATCAATTTTACAGCCACAGGGATATTAAAATAGATTTAAACTACTGATATCTTATCTGTCAGTCTTGTAAACATCTTTACAACATACGTGATTAATTTCCTCCCAGCAGGGAAAAAGGAAACAAGATCTGGAGGAGGCAGAATCGATTCTCAGAACATACACAGCTTGATAGCCCTTCTATACCTCCAATTCATGATACATACGCAGATAGACGGTTCTGTTTACGAACTATAAACAGTCTTTATATTGCTAAGCAAATCTTCTTCTCTCTGATTCATGTTACATTCACAGCTTAATTGAGTTGTCAGCAAAGGTTCACAAATATCACAATGTCATCATATGAGGTGGTAAGTAATCCTGTATCATCCAGAAAAAAACAGCCATCGACATCAGGAGAAAATGATCTTTCCATGTCAGGGAATGGTGTAACAGCAGTTTCTGTCATCCATCCAACTGGTATTAATATACTCTTCTAACATTGTTGGACACATCAATGCTTAATCTGTCCTTAAAGGAACCATAGGAAGCTTGTGTAAATCTGGGATGGGAAATGAATTTGGATGCACACTAGTTTTCATGCTATCATGAACTTTTCTCATTTTGTGACTTTGGCATATTTTTACCCTTTCAATTTTCAGAGCGCAAGATGTACTTATTGCGTTCACAGACTTCTTAGTTTCTGTGTCTAGATCCCCCTGGACCTCTCTGCTGGAAGGAAGTTGTACTTAGCCATATGGAAGCTGTTTGTGGCAGAATCCAGGCACATCCAATGTGAGATCAGTAGTTGTCAGAAAAATATATCAACTTAATAAAAGGCAGACAAATATTTTGTTAAAAGTTGTTATGAAAACAAGAACTGATGAAGTCTTCAACATCAAATGATGACATTTACGAGGAAGCATCCTTGTCTTGACCTGACTGCCACTGAGAGTAATATGATGGACAGTAACTACCATATGTACTGACTGACCCATTATTTGACACAATCAAACACTTAATCTCATGGCAACCTTAAGGAGTTCCAGTCCAAGACCCATTAATGTGACTCAAACCAATCATGAACCTCTGAAGCTAATGTCCAAAACCTCCAGTGTGTGGAATGTGCACAGGAGACTATAAGAAAATTGCTGGATCAAAAAGTGTCTTGAGAACAGACCATGAGATTACAAATGGGGATCTAACGAATGTCTTAACGAACCCACTAATGAATGGTCAGGTGCTGATGATCGCAATCACTGTTCTGGACCAATCTGAGTTAATCAAGCAGGCACGGACAACGGAAACCCTTGACCAGCGTCCAGGACTTCCTAACGAGGCCACTTGTTGACCATAATTCCAACTGCACAATGGTGAAGGGCATTCCTGTAAGTCCTGGATGGCAGTAATGGTCACTTCAGTTGTTGATCAAGGATTCCTTGACCACTGATTTGATTCATCAGCACGTTTTGAATACTTGCAGCCATGACACTGGGCACTTAGCCTGTCAGATGGACCCTTCTGGTACTCTTGTTTTCATTGAACTGGCTTGTCTTCTTCTGCCACAGGCAACAAGGGATATGTCTAGCAAACACAAAGCTGATAACATTCCAATATCAAATCCTGCATTCACAAATAGAATATTGAGCTTCGTGTCTCTGTCTACCTTCTTCAAATGTTCCCATAAACAATCTGTAAGTAGCCTTTTTACGAAGGTGGAAGACAGTTAGTCAATGGATATTAAAGTCACTTTAATGCTTCTAAAAACTCATTACAATTTTCAAACATATAGCTAATCTCTGAACTCACATTGAAAATTCACCATTCCTGTCCCTCATAAAGATCATTTTACCTGAGAAATTACCACTGTCAATCTTATCTCATCTAAACCCAACACTGAAGCCTTGAAATCTCAATCTCCCATGCAAGTGGTGATACATCGGATATATATCTCATGAAGCCATTAAACACAATTGATTCCAAAGCTCTACCTTGAGTAACATCTTGGGTACGACAGTTTTCCAAAAGGGTTATGCGTAAAGCTGACTATAAGATCTGCTTCCATAGAAGCCATCAGTCAAAATGATCCCTATTTCTATATGACCTTGGCCATTAGTGTAGTGCACATCAAAATTGGCCCGATGCTGTGTCACAGCACCATGACAGTCTATGCATACTAGTGACAGGGGATGGTCTATGCATACACAAAAGAGGGAATAACTGGCCAGAGCTTGCTCAACTCTAAATGAATAACGGGCTCAGGCACACTCAAATCTAAACGAATTTATCTCATTCTATTGATCTACAATCTTTACGATCTTCACCCGATTTTCTTGCTGCCATCTTCCCGTGGCCTATCAGTATTGATCAGAGGTAGGGGATGAGAGGGTAAATGAAGTGCAGGAACTGGCTGTGATTTAGCAGTCCCTATGGCATGGCCACACATCTTTCCCTCCAACCAATGCACCCCAACTTGAAAGACATGATCAGCTTGATAACGTTAATCACATAATTTAATAGAAAGAAATCCATGCCTGACCATTGAGTCTACAGATTCCACAAACATCCAGCCCTGTAAGATAATACCTCACTGCTGGGGAGAAGTAAAAACAGCCAAACATAACTATTTCCTGAAGCAACACCGACTTTTGGAAATCCACCTCAGTGAAGTTGCCCAATGAAATCACTGTCAGTTCAGGAAAAACAGACCAATTTGGACCATTGTCAACACAGAAAGAAAAATACCTGAGTTATGTCATTTTATTCTTTGTCTCTAGGTTTTATACATATAATTCCTTTGGAACAAAATTTTTAATGTTAATTCACACAATATGTTAGACATGAAGAGCTCGTATGGAGTTCCTTTGAAAATGTAACAAATAGAAATAATGACAAGAATTAACTTACAAATAACTTACAGCTTCAAACCTTGCTTTGAGACTTATATAAAGCATGTAAATTTAGTCAAAAACAATTTTGTTTAGAAATATATATACAAAACCTTTTTTTGACCATTGAGTCAACATACTCTACAAACATTCATCCTACTGAGTTTACCTCAGTTTTGTTGAGAAATAAGCACATCATCATTAATGATCCACAGTGAGTGAGTGGGTTTAGTTTTATGCCGCTTTTAGCAATATTCCAGCAACATCACAGCAGGGAACACAAGAAATGACCTTCACACATAGTACCTGTGAGGAGTTAAATGATCAAGAAGTGAGTGTTGGAAACACAGGAGGTTGTGGTTTTTGGACACGTTCTGTCACCATGGAAACGTTTGAATGTGAGGACTCTTTAATCAAACACTGCCACATTTACTGTTTTTGATTGGTCAGTTTCAAGCAAATTGATCGTCATCCAAAATGGTGATATGAACTGTTTTCATATCTGTTAAGGACAAAGAATGTCCAACCAAGAGATGACACCATGTAACATTTTGTTGCATCTGGGTTACAAATTTGAAAAACATGAATTGAAATTCTGATAAAAAATTAATCGGAATGGATAAATGTTTTCCATATCACTGATGGCCAACTGTCAAATTAAAAATAATCTAAAAGATATAACTACATATATTATAGAACTCATTCAAACAATAAATTGTCACTATACAGAAGTTTTTACAATAAAAATATTCATATAGACTCAATGATTTCCTTTCAAATCCATAAACTGGCTAAATCCATAAAAATGAAGAAACTGGCTAAATGAATGAAAATATCGTGAGTATTTTTCATCGAAACTTACTTCACAGTGATATGAACTGATTGCCAACTAGGGCACATACTGAGTCAAGGACAAACATCTTTCATTGCAGATGTGACTTCCTACATATTAGAAGCAATTATTTTCCACTCAAACCAGCATTGTTTATGCCTGTCAACGCTCAGTATGGTGATATGGCTGACGAGATGGATCATAGGTCATGTGGAAAATCCGAATTTGACATGTAAATTATTTGATGTACTTGACGTGACTCACATCATATGACAACAAAGCCAATATCTGCTGGCATCTTAGAAACCCTGCTCACATGATGGTGTTATCTGAAATATTCATTACAGCTAACAAAATCAATATTTCAACAATATGCCATTATTGATGAAACACAGTCCATGATGGAACATAATCCAGGGTTATTTGTTACATACACTACCTCTAAGGAATAGAAAAAAACAACATGTTCCGGCATCTGTGCTTAAAATTACAGTTGCTGTATTGTGTAGTACAATAACATAGACACTGAATGTACCTTAGAAACAGTGAACAGTCTACTGTCGATGATGACATGACAAGAAACAAGTCTGTAACATTGTGAACATGGCACTCTATGTGAGGACATCATGTACATATGATGTCAAAACTTCCTGCACTCATCAACACTTCCTGCACTCACCAACACTTGAAATATCCTTGAACACTCCATGACCAAACAGGTTAGCAAAAACCTCTGAACCCTTGAGAACATGGTGTAATTATGTGGCCATGATATCACTGTACCAAGTGAGAGTGATTAATGCACACTTATTGTTGGGCTGTAGTGTCACGTATATACTTGGAGTGAGTGAGTGTGTCAGAGTGAGTTTTAAGCTGCTTTTAGTAACATTCCACCAATATTACAGCACGACACCAGAAATGGGCTTTAAACATTGCAAAACCTGGATCTTCGGTGTAACACGCAAAAGCAATTGAACAACAGGCTATCCCACCACCCTTCATGTACTTGGAATACATGGTACTTTGAACTTTGTTCATGGACCTGTTGTTGGACTGATATTGATTCTACCATTCTACTTGTTCTTTGGCTGTGACAATGATTCACATATCCTTGAATACCAGGTGCTCGGTTCTGGTAGAAATTTATCTATGGTCGTTGACATGTCAGAGTGCCTGAGAATCATACTTCTGAACACCTGGTGTTATTCCCTGGCAATGTCTCATGGAAGTTCTTGGCATTTAGTTAAGCCTCTACTGATTGCATAAGAACTTACTTATGAACGTCACATTTCCACCCTGATGAGTCTGGTTTAGAACGTTGAAAAGGTGAATGATAATACTCTTGGCTTTAGCTGCTCCTAGCAGTTGATCATTACCTGTGCACTGAATAGGCAGGACATGCCTTCCAGTTGGATGGTGCAGAGCCTAGATGGCAGACACCTGGTAACTAAGGTAGTTACACCACTTTATCACAGCTCGTCAGGCAGATAGTCACTGAAGGCTTCGCTAAACAAAACACATTGGGATGAGAACAAACTTGGACATACTTCTTACCAAAAATCAATATCAAATAAAGAAATTTTCCCTTTCCGTGAAATCTGAATCATCTTGTTCACTAAAACTGATCATACATACTCTGTGCGTCACTCACAGAATGCAGATATAGCTGCTGATTGACAAGTATTAAGTAATGTCGGACGAGGGCAAAATGGATTCGTCAGTGAAATCAAGGCAAGTTAAGGATGTAATTGTCCATACAATTAAGCACAAAGCACACACAAAGCTGGCAGTAAAAGCCATCAGCCCAAACTAACCAACACTGTTGACATACATCAATGGGGTTAATGCCACATGGTCATCTGTTAAAAGGCGTAATGAAAGCCCAGTATGTCTGCTCGCAAGATGTTCGTGGTGGGTATGCACACACTGGCTATGATGTCTCCTCCTGTCCTGAGGGCATACCCAGTAGCTTATTTATGGACTAAGCAAGTCCTTATCATCTTGTAAATTAATCTTAAATCAATTTATGTCCTCTGTGATTGGGATATGTTAGTTTCTCTCATCACATCAATCCATCATTTCCTTTTGAGGAGAAATAAGTATCTACTTATGTACTCAAGTTAAAATATTAAAAACACTGCCATCAGCCATCAGCCAATGACATTGCCAGTGTACTAATACTTATACTGATATTGTTTATTAACTTGATAGTACCAGTATGTTACAGCCAAGATAGTGATTACCGTTATATATTCAATCCTGTTTACTGATTACAGGTTTAAAACAAAAGTGTTCACTGAACAGACATCTATTAAACCTAATATTTAGTGACATGTTTAAACTCAAAAGAGTTCACTGACAAAACATATCTGTTGTTTGCCTTGTATTCTGTCAAAGTCTGGAGTTCCCTTAAATGTTTGTCTTGTTCAGCTTACACTCATGACAGTAGGAAATATTGTATTACTTTTAACCACTTTTAACCAGTTGTATGTTCTTGACAATTTTGTTTTGGTACCCCACAAAAAGTTGGATGTATGTTCTATATGTTTGCTTCTATTCCTTCTGCCTTCTGTTGTACAAAGGTTAAAGGCATTATGTTTCACAGAGATAAAACATCTTGTACTAAATGTCAGAAGATATTTCTCAGCAGAGTATTCCAAGGATAGTGTTTCATGGGATTAACTGACTGTGTCTCAAGGACTGAAGTCCTTCCTGGGAGTGTCCATATCATAGGGACCTTGGATGCAGCTCTGATGCAGTGATGCTTCTTAGTATCAGGAATAAGAAGAACTGGTAGGATGTGGGTCAACTGATCTGTGGACAAGAATTAGTTTGTCGGACAGACCCTGAAGTGTATATATCCAAGAAAGCCCACGCAAGTCTAGAAAATGTGTCAAGTCTGAAGAAAATGAAGAAAGTCTCAGGGCTACATTTCATTATATTATTTTTTTCACTAAGAACTTTCTTTCAGTAAAATATGTTCATTTCAGAGACTAGCTGTTAGTCTAGACAAGAATGTAATGTGGAGTATTCATCTGTCCAAACCCTCTAGCATGATACCGCCTTAATCAGAACACACAGTATCAATTTTCAGTTTTCAGATCTCTTGCACTGGTCATATCAACTTCAGCTATTGAATTTCAATGTATTGCAATTTTATGTATAAACCTATGATCAGGTGCTGGCTTGGCTAGTTTGTGAAGATGTCTGCCGTTGTCACATAATCCTTATTCATTATCCTTTTCTATTCATACAATAATCTTTCACATTAAATGCAGTGTAAGTCCTGTCAATGTTTATGTCTTTTTCTGGCAACAACAAACAGACTGTGTTGAATTACATTTTTTCTAAATACTCCCTTGATTTTATCTCCAACTAGGCTTCTTTCTTCTTTCATGACTCCCTTGATTTTATCTCCAACTAGGCTTCTTTCATGACTCCCTTGATTTTATCTCCAACTAGGCTTCTTTCATGACTCCCTTGATTTTATCTCCAACTAGGCTTCTTTCATGACTCCCTTGATTTTATCTCCAACTAGACTTGTTTCACGACTCCCTTGATTTTATCTCCAACCAGGCTTGTTTCATGGCTCCTTTGATTTTATGTCCAACTAGACTTGTTTCATGACTCCCTTGATTTCATCTCCAACTAGGTGTAGAATGTCGTCCTTCATGAGGCCAGAGTATTCCTACTGACAACATCTACAGTGTAGAATGTCTTCCTTCATGACAACATCTAGATGGGGTACTGTTTAAATTTCTTACTCCATGATACGAGTGCACTACTGTTGAGATTTATCAGGGCATGAAACTCTCAAAAATTTCAGCCAGACCGCACAGCTGGTCAAAAGTAAAACTTGCCAGCTCTGACCAAAAGCTACCTGCCTCAAAATAACTACTAATTTATTAATGTACTTTATTTTTACGATGAATTAATCATGAGTTATCATTCTGAAATATGATGAATATCTTCATATAAATGTCTAAATTTTAACTTGACCGTCGGCAGGTGGATTTGAACATCTGTCTGTGTTGAAAATAACCCATCCTGATATTTTGAACGCTGAAATTATTATATCTACACAGTGCAGTGTACCTAATTCCTCTGTGATACCACAGTATTTCCAGTGAAGATGACAGCACTGTGTAACAAGACATCTTTCAATCACAGAGTCTAAGGGTGTTCCCTAGACTGATCTGTCGAATCAGATCACAGCAACATCCTTAGCACACATTCCCACGGACAACTTGACTCATACCAACATTTGTTTCCACCATTCATCTCCATGACAAGACTGTCCTGACAAACTCCTACTCCAGCATTGCCTAATTCAGTTGTGGAAACATATTTACATCTAAAGTCTTGATCTCTGTATGCAAGTGTAATGAGAGTTCACTCCTGTCAGTGAGGTGTAGACCATTTAGAACAAGTGCATTCAGTGCAAGTTAATGGTATGAAACCCAGCACCTTGTTTTGCCTTCGACATTAGAGCCACAATGGACCTGAACTTTAAATCTCAATTTCAGGTTGATGGAAATTTTGTAATCTGTAATGGAATTCTTCCCAAGCATTATGTGAATTTAACACCAATAACAGAATGCAAAATATTTACAAAAGCTTGTGGATGAGTTCTTCAAGAGACAAATATCATCAATATGTCACTGATTGTCCACCATAGGAGTCATATTTTAATAAAGTATAATATTACGTTTACCATGGCAACACAATGCATAACCTTCCATCAGAATCAAAATGGTAGTTACCAGAGACTAATGTGTCATTGGATAGCTAGTCTGTCTCTATTGACACAAGTCTGTTGGAACTTATCAGAATACAGGTACAGTATAGATGCTCAATACGATGAGGGATAAGTACTCAGTTTCTTCATACATCCAATGACTTTCACAGCTCCTCCTAATTGGATGTAACATAATCCTATCTGCATTGATGTACAGAAGTGCAGGATGAAGCGGAACATATATATTGGTATATATTTCTTCGTAAGTCATATGATTTTCAAAAGTCCTCCTCATGGACGTAACCTAATGTCCATGGTTATGGACAATGTGTCTGAAGCGATACAGTCTTGAAACCCAGTCAAGCATACAATCCTTGCTTAATTCCCATGACAAAATCCATTGAGTATTTGTGTGCACGGACATTTCTTGTAGCTGAAAGGGACTGTAAACTGTCATTTCTAAATTCCATCAAAAGAAAAGCAATAGCTGGAAAATTGAGTGAAATCAGTTGACAAATATCTGTGGAATGGACGTAATTTCATGTGAAATTTGCTACCATTACTTTTTTACCTCTCAGGGAAATGACAAGTAATTACTAATTCTCTCATACAAGTTTCATAAAAGTTCATAAGGCTGGCCAATCAGAATTGAGTGAGTTGAGTTGCCACGGTAACCTCAGCTTGAGGTACAAGTAGAAGATATATTTAATTACGACTGAGCATTGCGCCAGCAGCATAATGCAAGTCCTGTACCTGGAAGGGTCTCAAGAAATTTGACTTCCGCTATGCTGTGACAAGTTTGCGTGCTAATCAAGCTCTGATAAAAAGGTTGGACAATTGCCTTGTGACAATTTAGCGCTTGAGCCACTTGTGATAAACGGAGTTTTAATACAATCACTGACCATGATATATTTTTTTCTCTCCATATTTACTGACAATGTGACCAGACACTTGCACAAAGGCAACAGGAGACTGGTAAACTTGGACTTGCTCTTGCGTTAATCTGGACCACATTGATGATCAAACATCCAAGACACAGGTATCCGTTGCACATAAGGAGCATTCTAAAACCACCGTTCTACAAGGTCCACAAGAAACATTGAACCTTTTAGTCGTATTCCTTTGTTTTAAATTCTGGTCTATTTAAAGCATAGTCATTCAAGTCACCATAGATCATACAAAGATCAAACTGATATTCATAATTCCACTTTTTAAACTATTCTGAATAATAACTGAAAATGCTGTGCTGTGAATCATTGTACTTGTCAGATGTGGTCTGTTTACCAAGGAAGAAAATCAGATAATGAAAAAATCACACTTCTGAAGAAATCCCTGTCCTGGTTTTCATCGACCCCATACTAACATGGGGCCAAATACTTACTTTACATTTTTTATTTCTTTCTGCAACCTGATTGTCGCTTCTTTTAACCATGGCAATAGTTCAGCTGCAAATATTTACAAACCCAAGTCAACATGGAAGAAACCATATAACCCCCTCCTCTTATTGGTTCTGTGCTCTGACTTTGAGACGGCAGTTTAGCAGGGATTTAGAATCGATGGGTGTACGCCATTTCCTTGCACATTCGATTCCGCAGCCGTTGAGAGAAGAACAGATGGCGTCTAATTACCACATATAGAGCAATCAAAACATTGAGGGGAAAAAAATATGTGGCCCTCTTAAATTGATTACATCCCCTCAGTGTGGGTGACATACAGACTCTGTATATTTCTGTGTCATGGGATGCCACAGACAATGACTACATATCATGTTTGAAAGTTTGCAAGAACATAAATTAAGCACAGAGATATACATTTCTCTCCAAGTAAATATTCTAATCCAATAAACTATCCATGAACTGAAGAGAAATCATTGTTCTGAGAACCTGAGAACAAGAATAGTTAAAAATAGTTTTTTTAAAAAAAGTTTGGTATCAAATTTTTCATAATCAATATTTTTGCATGTAGCATGTTTTTAAAATCAATCACGGTCTACTGTGAAAGAAGAAAAAAAAAAGCTGATCTAAATAAAATGAAGTCACCATCTTGAATGTCTCTTGACAGATGAAATATTGAAAGTGTTTTTACAAAGCAAAAAACATGTCTCCGCGAATCAGACATAACAATAACCACATCATAATACCGTTGTCTGGTATTCCCATGTTAATGGATTTTGGTGGGCAGAATATTGAAGATGTTAAAGTAAGAATAAATGTTAAGATTTCTACATAATTTGAAGTTTAACATTGTTAATAAATGTAACTAAATATGACAATTGCTAAAAATACTTTGCTACCAAATGTGCAAATTTATACCAATTTAACGGGTGCTTGTATTTTTCCACAACCTTTTTTCACACACGTTACAACATATACCATCAAAATGATGTACAAGTTCCTTCTGCCAGAGGTGACTGCTACAATGTCATTGCATTTTTGTGAACTGTCCTTGGACACAACACAACTACCACGCCACTCCTCCTCAGAACAAAAGTAATCTAACTGCAATGAAACCTCTTCCAATACAAAGACATTTGGATACAGCAGCATTATTCATCTCAGACAATCATCTTTCCCCCATTTACTGCATAATGCCCTCACCTCTTCATTTTAAATTGCAACACTTCTGGTGAGTCAGATTGGCGTCATCCCAGTACTTTGGAGCTCCAGGAGTTCTGGTAATTCTCAAGTTGATCACCAAACTCTAATATTTTATTAATATAAGAGAATCTATGATGACACTCATGAGGACAGTGTCTGGCTCATGTTTCATCTAGGTCCTTCAGAATGGTACACCTTATGTTTCAGCCAGGTCCTTGAGGAAGGTACATCTCATGTTTCAGCCAAGTCCTTGAGGGTGTAACATCATGTTACAGTCAGGTCCTTGAGGATGGTACATCTCATGTTTCATCCAGTTCCTTGAGGATGGTACATCTCATGTTTCATCCAGGTCCTTGAGAATGGTACATCTCATGTTTCAGCCAAGTCCTTGAGGGTGTAACATCATGTTTCAGTCAGGTCCTTGAGGAAGGTACACCTCATGTTTCAGCCAGGCTCTGAGGGTGTAATGACTGGTGAGGGATCCTGTTTCAGTTAGATCACTGGATCAGTGGATCAAGAGGGTCAGGGGATCACCACTACAGTGATGAGTATGACTAGATTACAATGCCACCTTGAACATTTTAATGAAGTTTTACATATATTAGATATCAACAGCATAAGCATTTTCAATCTAGTGCTTTTAAGAATCTGAATCTACAGTTATGATAGTGTAGTCATCAAACAGGACTATTCCAGGTGTATTATCACACCTGGAAAACAGCAACTTCAAAAGAGGATGCAGGTGAGTTACACACTATCAGCTTATGTTGCAGTAGTAACTATAATATGGAAACAGTCTCTGACTAAACATGAAGGAAGGAAAAACTGTCAACAACACACACTCCCAAACAACACTGCTACATTTGTTCTTATGAAGACATCCATGGTGTAATAGTATATCTAGTGATATGATGACATATATGCGGGTGTATATGCGAGTGAGTGGAGTGGCAAGGTGTGTGTAGGAAAGGAAGGAAGGAAGGATGCAAAACTGGAGATTACAGAGTGAATGTGGGAAGAGAGTGAGTCTCAGATAAACTTGTAAGTCACCTTGAATGGTTCGACTGATGATCAATCATCTTTGAAAATTTCACACATAAAAACATTTCCTATATTTCCCCTGACAATAACATGCTAATGCATGCGACGCTCACTTGTCTGTAAGAACAAGCAATTCCTTAGAAGGGCAATCTGCATCAGCTATGCATCCCTAAAACTTTGTGTTCTTTGTCTTGACTCTGGGAGAAGTAGGGCCTTTCAGGAGTCAAGAGAAAAAGCACTGTAAAATTTGATTATAAGGCTCACCCATCTATCACTCTGATGGCTCATCCAAGTGATCCCTTTTAATTGACATCTTTGGGCAAAAAAAGAACAAACATTCACTCTGGAAGCTCATTGACTCCAGTTAACTGGTGGAATAGATTCAATTTATGGGAAAACTTCATCAAAGTTACAATGAAGAGCCAAAGAAAGAAAAGTGTACATATATTTTGGGAAATTCTATTGGACTCAATCATGATTATCAAACTGAATGTATCCACTTGCGATACATACAACAATTACTTTTATACATTTTAACAAGTGTCGAATACATTTGCTATTTACTTCATGAAATGAGTTCCATAATAAAACCCTGAACATTCATAGAGACACGGTGTTGCATGCTGGCTGCAATAACACAAGAGAACAGTGACAGATCATGGTCACCCAACAGGTTTTATATCCAAACACTTGAATATTTTATCTGAATAATGTGCCAGATTTATCAAAACTGACAGCAGAGCCAGAGATCTGGAACTACATAAAATGATATTTATTTCTCGGGCCCATCAATATCAGTGCTAAATGCTCCCAGGATTCTACACAAAGTTATGGCTTGGAAATGGCACAATTGAAATCTATGTAATTACTAACCATGAACAAAAAATAGAATTAGTAAAACACAATGAATATCTCTCCTACAAGATTATCAATATTACACATTTCACATCATCAAAATTTTCGTCGGTAATGGAAACACTCCACTTCATGTCCCATAAGGGACATATTACACAGCTGTGTAAATGTACAGAGCATTTCACAATAGTGCTGGCGTTCATTAGAGAAAACAGACCATCTTTTTCTCTACAGTTAATCATCACAATGCAAATGTCAGAATGGAAACAGACTTGAGTTTAACTCAATAATCATGATGGATGCTACAGTCACCATCTTAAATCTCTGGTGAAAAGTAATTAATACAGGGATATTAACTCCCACATGTCACAGTCAGCCAAATTGAAATGGGGAGAGAACAGCAACTGGTGGTGCCAGGGAAGAAAACCAAAATTGGCATTTGAGTTTGTCATGCAGTGATTGCTGTGACAGAAACACCAACTCAGAATTGAAACATTGAACATAGTGTGGAAAACATGACTTACAGACTTGGGATTGGGTAATACTGATCAAATCATTTGATGATAAGACGTTCGGACAGCCCAACAGCTTTTTAGTAATATCATGGCACGGCAGCTCACAGGGAGGAAAGCCTCCAGCCTTAGCGGACATAGGTGACGTGTACAACCCAGGTGCTCACAGACAATGGACATAATAAGGTAAACTGGAGGATTCTAGCACACACCTAATTAAGACTGAATGAACACGATTCATGATTCTGACAATCTGAGCATGTGCTGGTGAAATCTTTCAAATGATCCCATTGATGATGATCTGCTCTCCTGAGCTTGGTAAGTATATCATGTCAAGGCCAGACAATGAGCTGTCACAGCTGTTGGCCAAAATAGATTTCTGTTACGTAAATGACAAAATAGCAGTGAAAATTATAAGAAAGGATCAATGTCCTGATTTAACGGGATGAAGTCCAACCACATCTTGTCAAGCAGCAGTTCATCTTTATGGCTAGCTGACTAATACCTAAGACACATGCTGCTTTGCCCTGGCTTAGTGCTTCAGTATGAATTCAAACCCAACCACTGTGAACTTTTTTACAAACCACCTTACATATCTGACCTTCAGAAAAATGTTGTGGTGGAAAATATGCTCAAGGTCTTGGAGGTAATAAAGGATATCCTGAGATCTGCTGTAAATACATCTACAAATACAGATCACTGCATGACAAATTAAATGTCAAGTTCTTTTAGTCCGTTCTTGATGGTCTTCATAATGTCCCCACTTCCACTGGATCTGTGAACCTGATCACAAGTTTTCCAGCACTGTCCTTTGTTCTGCACTGCAGACGTGCAGTGTCCAGGAAGAGATTGCCATTTAATGACAAGGCTGACACTTACATCCCCCACAAAAGAGCACCACTAAGAAATGTATAGCTTCAGGAAGATCCAGTTTCGGTGAGTTGTAAGTGAGAATCAAGATAATGTTACATTTCTTTGACAATGTGCAAGACTAAAACATTATGATGGACATAACTGCCTTGTTTTCAACATAAATTCCTTAATCTGTCTCCTGATGATGTACTCTTACTCACAATCTGACAAAGAGACGTCATACAAAATCAATCCACTACATCGTCTATTCTCATAAATATGTTTTACTTTCCAAGAAACACAAAAATGCATGAGTGATCATAGCTTCTTCCTTTGAGTTTGGTGGGGTTTAATGTCATATTCAAGCTTGTTGTCCTGATACACATAGTGTGTACATGGGTGAATCTGTGGGAGTCCACTGGAATGAACATATCACAAATGAACATGGATACCTCACTCACACAGCAGAAAGCCCACTGAGCCAACCAGCCCTTCTTTGACACAACGTGCTAGAGTGGTACATCAAAACAAGGTCTTGTAGGTCATCTACCCATGATCTTCACACTCAGATGCCAGGGCAGTAAATCAGGGTGAACTTTCCTTTAGAATATACATCCTTACATTGAGGTATTCTGAGGAATTCAATGAAGTAATGCTGAATTTAGTAACAAAATAAATACATAAAAAATTACACAATTTCACATCTTTCCAATTCTTCATACATGGGTTGAAACACTAGCCCCTGAAATGTTACAGAAAAAATCCTGGGCCTAAATTTATCAAGCTCTCTTAGTGTTAAGATAGTCGTAAGTGCCATTAAGTAACATTAAGTTATGACACCAAGCACTAAGAGAGTTTCTAATGAAGGCTCTGATTTCAAACAATGATGTGTAACTTTTGCCACTGGTTCTGCAGCAATGGAATTGGGATAGCTGTTACATTACAGAATACAAGACTGAGGTATAATTTGGCAAATAAGACCAGTTGGTGATGAGGCACTGTTTGCCAATACAATATCATTGGTCATACAATATTCTGCTGTTAGGTGTTTGATAAGACAGCTTCAAAATGACCATGCAAGTTTATAAACAGGTTGATCATCGCTGGTACTTTGCCACTGTGTGTTTATTATATGTACACGTTGTTGCTACAACTTCTGCAGTTCTCTCAGTTGTTGACGCCTATCTGAAGCTGACCTAGTATGAGTCAAGAAGCAACTAAACACTGCATCTGAATGGTTTTAATCACCCAATACATATTTTGTATTAATATCAAAAATGCTCAAACCTTGCAACTGGCTGAATTACAACTGTAACAACTAAGACATTCCAAAATACCACTGCAAATACTAAAATAGCACTAAACTACACAGCTATTATGACAATTGTCTACAACATATTACACCTTACATCCTGTTCTAAAGCTGATGTTCTTGTCCTGCATAAATGCCAACACTGATAATTATAGATCAAATAAACTGGTTGGTCCTCGCTGTTAGAATCTAAATGGCACCAACGTCCAGGTAAAAATCAATCTCCTCAACCAACAGGGGCAGAAGGTTCACATTTAAGCATAAGCAATAAGATGACAAATTTCACTGCTTTGAATTATTGTAGGAATGCATTTATTGCAAGTGAAGTCTTCCTTAATCCACTGATAAACCATGCCTTGTTAGTAAAGCCTGACAGCACAGCTATATATTTTAAGTAATGTTCTTGCCAGAAGCATATCAACACATAAAATAATTGATTTTTAACATAAAATCTAAAATCTGTTACCATGACATATGGACACTAGAACCGCTAAAAAAAAAACTTTCACCTTTGCAATTCAACTATGCCATCACAGATACATTATAAACATGCAGTTCTTACATCACCTTGCAAACCATGGAATGTGGAAACACCACAGCACACACATGGAAAACAGGAGAAAAATGGAAAAAGTAAATTAAATAAAATACAAACAAATCTGCCCAGGGAACACATTTTTTAGAAGTCAAATGGTAAGACAAAGAATTAAAGCCAAGAGAATATAACATGATTTTATGGCATGATACAAGGTAGTTGTGAAGAAGCAGTGGCAACAACTCACATGAGTCAGTGGTGAATGGCATATGCTGCTATCGTCACAACACAGAATTGTGTAACTGAAAATTGATACATTGGTGCTTTCATACATAGAGAAAACCGCTAAAGATTAAATAATTTCTTTTGTGATCAATAAGTTCTATTTAGTGATACTGCAATAGTTATTAATGACAATAAGGCACTTTCCCCTCTGTATGATAATCACAACACAGAGTTCCAGTACACCTCTATGCAAATCTCTCACTTACCAATGTAAAACTGAACTTTTTGTTCTTTTAAAGCCATGCACATTGGTGACATGAATTTCTGTAGGTAAGTACCTATTGTCTTGTACACCTACCGTTATGAGAACATGCTATTTCCAGACAGGTAAACCATCCAATGCACCATATAGAATAGGATGCATGTTTAAGCCTTGGCCATATCAGTGGTCCATACCTCATCTGAGGTAGCAAGCAAGCACACTAGCAAGGAGGAGAGGCTACGTGCTCTCTCTTCCACTATAGCGATTCCTCGATCAATACTCCGCAGCAGGGCCTTCTTGACAGTGCAGCGTGTGGAGCACAATAGCTCTGGAAATGTTACATTGTGGAGCAAAATTCTTTTTGCCTTTCTGTTGATAGTCGTCATCAATTGTAAGACCTTAAGAGTGGCCAGCTGAAACTGGAGGTCTGGTGTCAGCGCCAACTGGATAAAATGATGTGTCCGTCTGTTCGACCAGTAGGTACTTCTGGTGGATGTGTATGCGTATATGTGCCCAGTCATCACAAAATTGGATTAAATCCCAAACCACTGACCCTTTGCCATTTTGAGGCTCTTGAAGATGATAAATTTTTCGATTTTTGAATTCCTGATCTAACCATATTTGAAGACTGATGCCTCTGGATCAGAGACAGGAATTTTGTGACTTAGCCATGGAGTTCCTGCCAACCAATGTCCATTACAAGCATAAAATGAATTACTTCTGATATTGGCTATGCATCAAACTGACACGTGGATCAGTCTTCATCTATACACTTTATTACTTAAGTATATCATCTCTGGCGTTTCTGATAAAACCATCAGATACAATTTCACCACACATGAATATCTTACCAGGAGTCAGAAATTATGTCTTTTCAGGAAATTGTTCACTTGTTTCCGCACACATACTTAGATGATAAGTGGATAGATGGGTGGTTGAATACACGGAAAGTTGTTGACTGGAGGCTGGATGGTGGAAGGATGGGTGGTTGAATATACGGAGAGTTGTTGATTGGAGGCTGGATGGTGGATGGATGGGTGGACATATAGTTTAGGAAGGTGGGAGTGTTGTTGGCAGCTGGGTGGTGTAAGAATGGATGAGGGATACTGGATGGGGTATAGATGGTGGGAGGATGGATGAGGGAGACTGGATGGAATGTAAATAGTAGGAGGCTGGATGAAGGAGGCTGGAATATCTATATGAGAAAACACTTCTCCTCGGTTTTGGTAGACAATGTAAAACCGGAAGGGGAGGGATTTCCCGACCCCGACAGTTTTACATTGTCTACCAACACCAAGGAGAAGTGTTTTCTCTATACTATACACCATCAATGATGATACCATCAACAATGTAGATGATCATTTAAAGAAGCTACATAACAATAACTGAAGTGTGTGTAAAATCAATTTAATGACAGTAACAATATGTAGATAATTTAACCCCTCCACCTTCGTCAGCCCGGTAGCTGTGTGGCACAGCATCTGCCTATGAATGAGAGAATTGCGGTTCCAATCCTGCTTCCGTAAACCTTTGTATTGTCACTTTAATGTTGAACGATATTTTTCAAGTGATTTGAAACACTCATGCCTCATTTGAATGGTAATGTTCATATACAGTCAGGAAAAGTAAACCCTGGGAAGCGGTCGTATTAACGAAAAGTAAAACCTGTCCTTCCAAAACAAAAACCTCAAATTCGGTTATTCTGGGAAAACAAGAGATGACCTAATATGTAGTGAGAAGCACACTTTAGGTATATATAGATGGTGGGAGGCTGGATGAAGGAGGCTGGAGTGAACATAAACATTAGGGGGATGGATGAGGGAGACTGGAGGGAGTATGGATGGTAGGAGGCTGGATGAGGAAGGCTGGAGGGAGTATGTACAATAGGAGGGAGTAGAGATGGTAGGAGGATGGATGAGGGAGGATGGAGGGAGTATAAACAGTAGGGGGATGGTGGAGGGAGGCTGGAGTGAGTATAAACAGTAAGGGGATGGATGAGAGAGGCTGGAGGGAGTATAGATGGTAGGAGGTTGGATGAGGGAGGATGGAATATAGATGGTGTGAGGATAGATGAGGGAGGGTGGATGGCATATAGATGATGCCAGGAAGGATAGTGTGAAGATGGATTTTCAGAGGATGGATGTGCATGGGAAGAGGGATGAGTCTGGTTAGTCTTGAAAGGAAGAATGTATAGGTAAATGGTTTGTTTTCTGATGGTGGATGAAAGGAAGTGGAATGACTGAAGTGTGTGAAGAGGATTGCAGGTTCTATGAGTTGGAAAGTTTGAAGGTATGTAAAGGAAAATGCCTGATAACTGGTTGGATGGCTTAATGCCACATCATACTGAGATCACCACTATAAGGCTTCACACATGATGGACTTCAAGCAGGTTACAACACTAACTGTGATTCAAGAGGTGGGTTTGGGGGATGTAAAGAACACATCCATGTCCTCCAAAAGGGTCATAGAGGAGTTTCTTGCGTTCAATAAATAATCTAGTGCAATCATTTTCAGGTGAGAAACAATCAGCTAAGTATAAGAAAGATAGAACTTGAAATCACTGAGAAACAATTGTGAATTTCCGAGGAATGAGACAAAGTTTGTGTCTGAACTTCCTGCGGCCCACAATGGGTCTCCATGGTTACAGATGTGTATCTTTAGAGTAACACAATACTTGAGCGCCACATAATTAACCTGCAACACATATGATAACCAAACATGGAGTACAGAAAATTGAGTAGCTGAGGACTAGTTGACACAAGTGACCCAAGTAACACAGATATCAGCAAAAAGTCTCCAGGTATTGAAAACTGAAGGACATATATGACATTTCCTACAGAGACAAAGCTGTCACTGGACGCTATGAAGTCCCATGTGGTACCACCACAAGCAGGAAATTCTAGACATGCTTAAGAACCATTCAGTAGTCCACAATCACCATTTGCACATCATGTCAATTCATGTCTCGCCAATTCCTGAAACTGTCATGCATACCTGTCAAAAGCTACACTTCATGTTACCTCAGACAGGATGTTTGGCATTCATAACAGATCCTAGAAAGCAGCTGAGACTTCACAGTCATGATGTGCTCGCATGTTTGTTTAATGCCACGTTCAACAATCTTCTGTCAAAATAGTGATATGAATGTAAATAATCAAGCCTGGACCACAACTAGTGATTGATGTTATGAGCAATGATCCACGTAGCTGGACATGAAATCAACTAAGTCAGTGAGCCTCATCATCTCATCCCCTTAGTTGCCATTCATGGTTAGGATCAAATGCTGAAGACCAATTCTAGCCAGAACTTGTCACACAGGTTGTAGTGAGTTGTCATTTAGGAAACCAGGTAATACAAGAAAGTTTACAGATTCTTTTCAACCCACATTAATGCAGCTTCACAATTACTGGACACATTCTAAAAATCCCAAACAAAATGTCACAGCTTGAGACAAAGAGTGGGATGGCTGATCATACAGAGTTAGTCAGTTCCTGCAGCAGCCATTTGGACATCTTCAGACACAGAGAGTCGGGCCATGCTGGTCAAACTCTGAAGTATTGTTGCCAGCATTATAACAAGTTTTTCCATAAAAAAAACCAAAATGGTTAGAGGGCCTCTTTATGATGTCATTCAACATCCACACTCACGTAGCAGTTCATGTCCCAGTTAAGCTGATCACTGAAAAATGGTCTCCGTCAAAGTCTCTTGACTGAAACATAACCCACAAATAACGTTTTTTCCCCAGTGATGTTTACCATGAAGCTAATCCACAAAACCATAGCAAAACTCAGGCTCTAGAAGTATGACATCATCTCAAGTGTCACTATTTCAGTCACATGACCCCAGTTCAGTTCCTAAGATGCTCATAAAGGACTTTATTGCCAAATCACAGTTGCAATGAATCTTCAGATTCCCTTGGTGGAATGTTTCTAAGGGTTCCTTCCTAGAGGCTTCATTTATCAAATCTTTCAAAGCAGTCTTTTTTGGGAGTAATAAATATCATAAACACTCTCTTTCAGCAAGAAGAGAGAGTGAATGACAAAACATGTTGGTAAAAACTGCAAACAAACCACTAATCAGACCACAAAAGAAGACTGTTTTTGGTTTTATGGTTAAATATAAATCCTTGCAAAACCCAAGTGAGTGTGTGAGTGAGTTGACTATGATGCCTTTAGCAATAAGCCAGTGGATTGTCAGAGGACACCAGAAATGCGTTTAACACGATGTACCAGTGCTGGGAATCAAACCGTGATTGTCAGTGTGATAGGCAAGTGCTCTCAACACTGGGCTATGTCACTGTCCCTGATGTACATTGGAACCTCCATTATTGTCATTTGATCCTTACAAGATGATCAGGGCAATAGGTTCCAGGCAGGCGTTCTGTGGCACTAAGCAGGTTAAATACGCTGACACACAGGCCAGGTCCACAGTAATGCTTCACTATATGTACAGCCTAGGCTATATTAACAAGAAACAGCCACAACAGCCAGACAAGATCAGCAGGATGTGGTGGCAGACGCAGCTCTATCAGCCAGATACAGAACCAAGTTTCAATAGCTGGCTGTGCCTGAAGAGAAGTCACTTACACATCTATTCTATAAGAACTGACCGTATCAGCTCGTCATAAACATCCTAACCAGAAATAGTGATTCATGATCAAATTTGTTAGCACATGATGAGGGATAGTGGCTGATTTATGCCATTGGATGGATATAACAGATTGCCAATTTGCTTCAGACAATGGTCACTAGAGTTATATTGTAGAGGCAAATCCACAACAAAATGTTTGACTGACAGAGGAGGGGATTTCAGTATTCGTACCACGGCTTGATAAAGCTTGGTCTCATCGAGGAACCCTACAGGACCCAAACAGTGTAGCTACTGTCTCGACTTTATTGATTCTCCGGCCACAGTGGATGTGATAGTGAGGCCACCACCTTCTCTACAATTCGGTTTCTGTTTGTTTACAGTCATGGGATTTGAATTATAATCTTCAATAATATTTTGTGCACAAGGAAATGTTTGTCAAATAAACAACCATTTCACTGAACCAAGTACAGTGCAATTACTATTTTGTTTTGCAATTCAATCATAAATCCTCTCCTGTGAAATACTTCCATTAAACTGCATTAGGAATAAATGTATGATCTTAAGATACTGCCCAAAAGCGAATAATGGACACTGCTTTTGATCACTGGTCTATAAGAGTGAAAGTGTCTGCAGCATAAGTGCAAGTATTGTTTGATTGGGGTGATAAGAGTTCTTGCAATAATATAGATGACAAAAGTGTGATTTGGTGGTCAAATAACAGATGTTGGTAGTTCATAGGTGACCTTAGTTATCAAGCGAAATCCAACATCACTGGGAGATCAAGTCTTGAAGCTTCACTGTGAGATCAAGTGTTGAAGCTACACTGTGAGATCAAGTGATGAAGCTACACTGCGAGATCATGTGAAGAAATTATGAACCACTACAGAGTTCAACTTAAAACCTCATAGCTTGATGTTAGTGGGTTAAAAACCTCAAGTAATCAACTACCACAAGAATAACAGGTGTATTGGATATCAATAACAGAAAAGAATATCATTGATTACTTTGGGAAGAAATTCTTTCTATTTAAAGTATATAAAAACAGCTATGAATCATGTTTACATTAAGACACCTTGCTATTGATCACCTTTACTTGAATAAAATGAACTGCAAAGAAAATTGAAATCTGACTGCAATATTCATTATTTACTTCAAGTGATTACGAACTTTACACAAGAACAGCATGAACATTAGGATCAATAATTCATGTTAGTGCTTTAGTCTGTTCATTATCCTTGTATGAAGTTTGTCAAAGAATTGAGGTTAAAACACTTCACGTGATAATATCTTGAATACATTTCCATGAAATACAACCTCTGACAGCAAGAATATCTTCCAACTTGATGACTTAGAACCCTTGTCTCCAGCTGAACATCCAAGGCCCCTTTAAACTAAATAGCACATGATTTGTACCAGAAATCACATTGAAAAAGTTAAACTCTTTTCACATCGACTGCTATCTTAGCACACAGAAAATGCATTAGAATATCCCAACTACCCAATCTTCTAATCAATCAAATGCCAAAACATTTCCTGTTGAACTTCTCATCATCTGATTGGGCTAATCTCTTGTATAATCATTTAAACTAGCCGAAAAGAAACAGGAACCTAGTCCCTGTAGAATGTGAAATTCAAAGGAAACTATAAATATCGCATCGGTCATTTCTTCAACATGCATGTGCTCTTTTTATGATTGAGATGATGATATTCTTTTTTTTATTTTCACTTCTGATAATTACGAGATGATCAAAGTCCTCTGACTAAGTTCATCACGCAAACCCAGGAAGGCCATCAAGGAGAGAAAACAGAGTCTCGCTTCATTTCTATAATTGGGTCCTCTTGGATGTCTTCATGTGGTGATGCAGCACCAAACATGTGTGTCTTGATATAAAACAGTCTAAGTGGAATAAAAACTAGTCATTTTCACATGATAAAGCACACCTAATTATTAAGACTTTATCAGAACATGGTAGTGTATTTCCCTGTGTGAAATGTAGGCTAGCAAAACACATGAGAAGATCCAATTACTGAGGCATGGGATTAAATAAAGGCTACAAAGTAATACCTTGCTTTCTGTTATGGAATATAACATTTGAAGGGAAATATCTCAAGGCTAAATGTCATCCTCAGGAATATTCATTTGAAGCCATCTGCTTTCAAGGATGGAATCAGATCATCATTCCAACCTTGTTGGATTGCTAAACGTGGCATGAATCTTGTTTTCAGAATCTTATCTTTCATCAAGGCAAGAGTTTGCATTATGAATAATTGAATATGTCACTGATAACATTACTATTTAATATGCCTTCCTCATCTAACACTTTTTTATTGTTGCACAAAAACTCATTTATTTTAGGGCAGATTGAAAACTGAAAAACAACCATTGCTTGACGTGAAATAATTGCTGAAGAATAAAACTTGGGAAAACTTCTTTCTCTTCACAAAATGCATTTCCGAAAACAAATTCCATCCTGAATTAACATTGTGCAAATGAATTCCTAAAGATGGATTTTCTGAAAACTAGAGAAAAAGGCAAACTTTAATTCAAAGCCAGATAAAAAATTACATGACACAGACAAGATATTCATATATTTTTTGTCCATACAGAATTCAGCTAAGTATGTTATGGTGGGCTGACCTGACATTTGAAATGACTGTGTCTTCAGGGATCATTGTCTATCCTGGACAAAAGCTTGTTCCATGGAGAGATACACTAGCCTGGGTCTAGACACACCATTTGTCATGGTGACAAAAACCTGTTTAACACAGGGCTCCTTGAGGATTACAATTGTTTAAGGCTTTGCAGGGAGCCACAAAAATTCTGGGTAAAAAATCTTTTTAACAAGTGTGACAATTTGGAATCACAACAGGGAGAAAATATTTGCTTACAACTTTTCCACTCTGCCCAACATAGACAAAAATCTGTCCTTAATATCAAATAACTGCTCTGGAAAGATGTTTCTTGTACATACTAATTGAAACTGGACCATGTGGTGTTACAGGATCACTTGGCACCTGTTTGAGACTATTGTACATCTTGTGGCCCTTGTTGCATTCAGCTAGAATTGCCTGGACCCTACTGCAAAATGCTTGGACCCTGTTGCAAACTATTTAGATCAATTGGATCCTGTTACAAGCCACACAGATTTCAATGTAAACCATTTGTTACAAAACAATGTGGACCCTGTAGCAAGCCACTGAAGCAGTCTGTATTCACTCAGAGTAAGGTAGGACCAAATAATCTATATCAACTTCAATTGCAAGGGTAAATAAACCAATACTAAGCATATGTTGCACTCGATGACATGACCTAAAGAAAATCCACTGCCTCTCACCAAAGTACAACACTAAACCTGAACCATCCTCATTTCCATGCGATGACAAACCTTTTTAGAATTAGTGCCTGGAATCTACTTCCCTTCTGACTTCATAACCAAGAAGCCATGAAGAGCTGTTGATCAGATTACAGCACTGTGTGTCTACTCCTGCTGACAAAATTCAGCCTTGTTCACTGAGATGACACAAACATGACCTACAGATGTTTCTACACTTTCAGACAACACAACAATCTGAATCGACCTTCATGCTGAAAGGAACTTGTGACAAGAAGGAATTAATTACTTGATCACATACAAGGGGCATAACCCTAAATACTTAATGTATTTTCTGAAGGAAATCGACAGGGTAGTCATACTCTGCTTCTACCCTTTGCATAGTGACATCAATCAAAGAATGGATGCAGAATCCACCAGTATCCGCCTACCTTGAGATAGTAGACAAGCAGCTCATTGAGGGACGGGTCAGCATTAAGGTTGACAAGGAACGCCCCTTCATGTTCCACCTTGATGCCAGACGTCTCCACAGAGATGCCCATTTGTTCCAGAGCCTTATGGCGTTCCTGAAGAGCAGAGATGGTCATAATGTAATGCTTACCACCAATTTCTAGAAAACCAACCTTGGAACATTCTGTGTACTTACAACCTTGAAGCATATGATCTGTACTTGCCCTATGACGACATCTGAAGTGCTTATTCTGAATCTCAACACCAGTGACCGTATTCAAGTCTGGGCGTAAGGAAAATGTGCGTTCGGGTGTATCAATAAACCAGTATATCTTCGATGTAGCTGACTTTATACGCAGGGCTCTATACTTATGCCACCTGCCCAGTAGATGTAAGCCAGGCTTAGCCTTGTTATGGTGGCACTGGATGAAGATTTTTTTTTTAATCGCACATTTTCATATGGTTTAAAAAGTGAAGGTTGAGCAAGCTTAGCGACTTTGCATGGTCCTAGATCTGTGTACTGCTATAAAATAACACAGATATGTAGAATATATAATTTCCTGTCCTATAAAAAGTTTCTGACAAACATGCACTTGGCCAGTAAAAATACATCATTGTTTTGTCTATAAAATGTCACAAATGAATTCAATGAACAAGACAATTTCTTTAAAAATGTGTCCATATGCATTTCATAAAATGTACCAATCATTTCCATTAATATTTTCAGGTCTATTTAAAAGGTTGAATTAAATCCCTGTTAATTAACAAGAGTAAATGTTGAAATTAGATTCATGATATAATGTTGAAAGTGTAATCGGAAGGATGAGATGATTGTTTTAACTTTTTTTCAAAATTCACAACAAAGAAACCATCTGACATGTTCAACAATGTTGCATGACATCACTACCGATGACCAACTTCTAGCAAAATGGTGGCTTTGCTAATAAGGGCATGCAGAATTTAGCGAGAACTCTTCCCTTGATTCAGGGATCGTCTATACATAATTTTATGAGATGAAGGTAATCTGAACGATTCTGACAATCTGAATTTCTGAAAATGCTATGCAGTGTAAAATCAGAATTTTTCTCTGTTTACATTTCAAACAAGTGCAATCTTTCAAGCAGAGGGTTTGTTTTCATTCCCAATATCTTTCATTTATTTCATCTAGACAGTTGGTATTGTTGACAAAAGTTCATTTGTAATGAGATTGTAACATGCATGGGGAATTCAGTAAGCATTTGTCACAGCTGTATATGATATATACATGATGTAATAAGTGTCTCCAGACTGGCCTTCACGAAGCCTGAGTTTTAAACTTTACCCATAATGTTGGAAGGTGCACCTTGGCGTTCATGTAAATGAATTTTTGAAAACATTCCAAACCATTTTCAGTTAATTGGTAACGTTTCAGAATTACTATTAGAGATTTCTTGGGAAGAGTAATATCGTTACTATTGCTATTTTTTAAATTCAGAACTCCCAGTAATTTCCGATTTGCACATTTCAAAACCTACAGCAAATAACGTTGTGAATAGCGATTTTGTATATTGTGTCCAAAGTGGCAACACTTTCGATGAAGCCATAATATTTCTCCATCAGAATCCATTGATAAAGTTGGGTTTTTTTGGTTTCCTTTGACCTTCCACGATTACGATTAAAAGGAATGTGCCGCGAAGTTGTTTTGCATGTTTTTCCAGTGGGTTGAAAATGTTAGAAAATCTAAAAATAGCAGAGTGCGCCTCAACCAGGCTTAACTCACACTGTGCATGGTATGTTACAGCAGGTTGCTGCTAAGCCTGTCTAGTGTTTTCTGCCTGACATGTGTATATGGCCACTGGTGTATGCACAAGCTAAATCTGCATAACCTGTATCTACGCAACTGGTATCTCAAATTCTGCTGTATACGTAACTTGTATTTATGTAACTGGTGTATATGTTCTGTATCTCAACACCTGGTGTATACATAACCCATATCAACCAACTTCGTGCACACATAGCCAGTATCTACCAATCCAGTGTTTACATAACCTGACTATATCCACCTGGTGTATACATAAGTTGTATCACCTGTATGTGATCAACTGGTGTTTAATTATGTTCTGTATCTTCATATCTGGTGTATACATAACATGTATCTACACATCTGGTGTATACATAACCTGTAACTATCCACCTAACATATACTTGACCTGTATCTACCCATGTAGGGTATTAATAACCTTTATCTACCCACCTGGTGTATACGTTCTGTTTCAGCCAGCTTCTCCTCCCATGTTTTGCTCATCTCCTTCATCAACTTCTCGGATTCCTCCAGACGATCCTTAAGGTCTGGAGCTCGCATGTTCTACAAATATCAATAGAATATAATTGTAACACACAAACAGCCTGTTTTGACTATGACAGTGACATGTCTTAAATAAGTTGATCTGCCCTTATTTACTCCCCACAAGTTCCCAGGAGGACTCTGGTAAGCTTGCACTGTCTTCAGTATGCCAACATACCTACAACATTAATCAGCCTCCATGTGGCAGTAAAGCTTGGTCAAGTGAACAGTGAACAGTGAGTGAGTGAGTGAGTGAGTGAGTGAGTGAGTGAGTGAGTGAGTGAGTGAGATCTAGGCATCAAGTGGTTGCCAAAGTAACACTCCACATTTTATGAGGGTGTTCACATAACCTGAGTCTCAATTCACAATAAAGTTTTCAATGAATCATTTATCATAACATCCATCAAACAGCAGGTGAATCTTCTTCGCTACACATTAACACACCTGTGCATGAATTTTTAATTGTGCTTTAATTGTCCCTCCAGTGATTCCATGTGCATCCAGTAGTATTTCATGGGCCTCATTCTGCATGTGCCTTGACTTGTATTAATTATGCATCATGTATTATTTCACAAGTTCTCATTTCCTCCATGCCTGCCACACCCTTCTCATCTCTGCATTTTCTCATCCAAGCTGTGTTTTACTTTTGTGCATTTTCTGCATACACATGTACCTCATCACATATAAATTTACACATCCACGCTTCATTGAAAATTACCACTAACATCATCTTCTCTACTCAACCAATCACCATTGTGGAACATCTATTGATCTGTAACGCTACAATAGAAATATGTCAAATGGAAACCAGTGTTAAAATATTTGGATATGTGTAATCGCCATGTTTCATCTCAGTTTTGCCTGATGGTGGATTATCTTCCCTAACACATATACTCATCTGTGAATTGTGGATTAGGCCCTTCTCCTCCCTACCCCAACGTATCAACTCACCTGTGTCTTGATGTAGATGCTTCACCTTTATGTATTGACTTTGTGTATTAGATTTAAAAGTAGATGAAGGAAGAAGACTATCCATTGACAGAAATCATAAATTATGTCCATTTGTAAACAAGGCATTGAAAGACGAATTACATTTTCTTGTTGAATGTCCAGTTTGTGACAAAGTCCGTTCTGATTATCTCTGTAATTCTATTACAAATACAAGCAATAATGCAGCATTTTACAAAATTGTTTCCTCATGCAGATGTCTCCATTTTAAAAAAGATTATCACTGTATATTCACCATGCTATTATATTAAGAAAACAATTGCCATCCTTCTAAATGTAAACTTTCTTTGTAACCCCTGTACATTTTATATGGGCCTGTGGCCTCACATACAAATAACCATATTTCAGTGTTGGCTCAAGAGAGGGTTTTTGAGTGTTTTGACACATCAAATTCAGTGAGGACTCCCTCTATTTTACATCTGCCCTTCTATTTAACATTAGAGGGGGTCCAGAAACATTATTTTCATCAATTTGGACCCACTCAAAATGTCACCCAAATCTAACACTGATATTTTTACTTTGACTTTGACTCATCCAAGCCTCGGTGGATTAACTCCCCAAAACATAACTAACCTGTTTCTATGTGAATTATCTCCCTTAATACATCACCTCACCTGTGCATCTATGTGGGTTGTTTCCCCTGCATATGGACTCACCTGGGCTTCATTGAGCTGCTTCACTAAGGTTTCAACCTCCTCACGAAGTTCTCGGATGATTCGTGCATTTGGATCCTCATTGATGACAGCATGGTTGACAATCCTCTTGGCTCGGTCTGCATAGCGCAGTGTGGACAATGTTTCTTCGTAGTTGTCGGCAGCTGGACTGATGGTTGCCACCATTACAGTCTTGGAGTTGCCACCTAGGTTGTCCTGAGAATACAGAAGAAACCTCATTTATAGCTTTACTACATATACTTCATGTTATATTGCTCCCAACTGGTTCAGACAGACAGTGCATTGCTATCAACTTCTTGATTACACAATGTCATTTAGAAAGTGGTCAAATGTTTCAAACACAAGCATCCTCTCATAATGAATGGTGCACTCCTGCAAACTGATCACCTAACCTTTAACACACTTTAATCTCCCGCATGTAACATTTTGTCTAAAAAATTTCCACTGATGCAGCAAAGAGGTTGAAGCAGACATAAATATAACCCCAGTGTCTGCGAATCATGACGAGGTATTAGCTTGCTGATAATCCTGACATTGGGATACCATATATTACTGAAGACAAGTTTTATTTTGAGGACCAAAAATAGCAATGTGCAAAGGGAGGCGCTTATCTATGGGATACACTTTAATCAAACTTTTTTTCATGGGGTAAGAAAATGATATTGTATCTCTTCAGATGAGCAAAACAAGAAGAGCTGACTATGTCAAATTTGCAATTAAACATCACTAGACAAGATGATTTACATATTCAGTTCTAGTTTGTTTTTGCTTGGCATTGTCTTACATACTCGGATTAAGAGTACATGTGTAAGTGTCTTGTATACAGCACCGGAAATATATATGTGTTCCCCTTCTGGCGATTAAGTTAAAATGCACCTGATTATATAACTAGATGTATTCTGATGCAGTGACCTTAAAAATACAGAGGTTGAAACATACCATTTTGATACTTATTTAAAGGGTTAAGTTAGGCGGTCCGCTTATCTATAGATCTGCTTAACTATGATAATATACAGTGTCTTCTCTGAAAATTCCCAGAGGACCTCTTAAAGCATAATCTATTATACATCTTCAAAGGATGCCACAATATGTTAAAAAACACACTGACCTTTGCCAAAAGCAGATATAATTATATACAGTCCAGTGCTAAAATTGATGAGATCACAGTTTGTAAGTGTCAGAATTCTCTTCTATTTCCGATTACAAAAAAGATTAATAAAAAAGAATATATCAGCAGTTATTTAATATACATCAGTTCCCATAAAAATGAGAATGTGAGCCTTGACTTCACAGATCATATATCCGGAAGCATATTTTAGAATTTCTTTTTTCCCTTTCCTATCTCCTGAGCAATGACAATGACAAAAGACATTCTACAAAAACTTACATTTTGTAATGATTCAGGTGGTTTAGACATGCAAGAAGATCATTATACAAGCTTGTTGTGTGGAATCACATTTATTGTCAAGGATGCATGTTTTTAACTAGAAGCTCAGACTAAAATTAGTTCCATAAATAGTATAGTGGGATTGTTGTTTATGAGATTCGGGGATCCTAACCATGATCAGCAGTAAGAGTCCGCATGCGACTGATCCGACACCAGTCATGGAACACTGTATCAAGTCATATGTATTGTCTAATCTGTGGAATGTAACTGATCCGATGCTAGTATGGACAAGTGATGGAGCACCATATCAAGTCATATGTATTGTCTAATCTGTGGAATGTAACTGGTCCGATGCTAGTATGGACAAGTCACGGAGCTTCGTATCAAGACATACAGGTGGAAATCTCTGATGTATCAGAAATTATGGTTGAAATTACAAAAGAAAACAATGCCATGTCCCGTTAGGAAAACTGCACATGTAGTCAGATTTTGGAAATATCGAAAAAGACTTGCAGTCATGACAATTAAAGGATTAGAAACTAACAATAAAATCTAAAGACCTGAACATAACATTGATCTTGATATTTTGTCATTAGGACAAAATGAGTCCATTCTATGGAAGATATCATGGCTGTATATGAAATTTCTCCTTCAAAAGCCAACTGCTCAAGATCAATCTAAAAGCAGTGACAAAATACAAATATGAATAAGGATACCAGAGGTAAGAATTCATGTTTGTTTAATTAGAACCTCTCAGTGTTAATTGAGAGGGATGTCCATGATTCTTACGGCTGCTTTTGTGATGGCATTTTGGATCTGCCTGAAAGTTTTTCTTCTGAATTCAACTCCTCCACTTGAAGAAACACTCAGCATTTACTGACATGTCTTAGATATTGAGAACTAAACTCATTCTGCTGTTGCAAGAAGTCCAAAATCTCCCCTCTCTGACGGACAGGATGGGGTACATATAAAGAGATCTGCATGACTTTCTCTCAACATAATACCTCCTCCATGGACAGTATCGACTCAGTTTATCTACCTTCCACCATTTGTCGGAGAAACACAGAATCTGATTGTCACTCATCTTGATAGAGTCTAGACAGTCTCAGAATCAAATCAACAACGTCTCAATGGACACTCTTTTATAGGCCTATCATTATTTAGATTAACATTCTCATCTTTAACAAAATTTGTCTGAATCCCCACACAGAATCCTCAAACAGATGCCTGCTGCCTAATAAATTGCCTTTGGGGGGAAAAGGTGACTCTTAAAAAGGATTTTAATCAACAATAATCGTAGGGTAAATAGAGTTGTCCCCCTTTCACTTGCAGCCTTGTCATTTTATTGTCTGGATGTCAGATTGAGTGTCTTGACTGAAGTACATGCTGGCAATCAGTATTGATTGATTATGAGGCTGATATTTATAGGGAAATTGGGAAATGTTACTTAGAGTAATATAAGTTGAAGCAATTTCATGTCATCCATTAGGATAAGCTTTGACAAATTGAGATAGAGAGAAGGATAAAGAGAAAGAAAAGGAGAGTGAGAAAAAGAGAGAAAGAGAGAGAGAGAGAGAGAAGAGGGAGGGAGGCTTAGACGTACATCTAATGAAAACATCTGTGATAGAACACAAACTTGTGCTTGTGACTGGATGGAGAGTAAGAAAGCAAACGGTTCATCTTACTGTGTTAACTGAAGGTCAGTGTAAGATCTGGACATGACAACTATCATACAGCTGAAATACTGCTACAGTGATGAGCGTTAATCACCAAACCCACCAGTGGACATAACAACCTTAATGAAGACATTCTTTGAACTTCCAGTCTTAGTTAGCGAAATACTGTCATCACAGCAGTATTTATAAAAGAAAACAAATATAATCTGTCAGGGCTGTATCAGCATAATTGCAGAGTGAGTGATGGGCCTTCTGTTGCCTTCACAACTGGGTGTGCCATGTGACTTCATGTTGAGACCCTGTATCTAGGCAACTAATTCTGTCATGTCACTCTTTTGAAACATTTTTGACAAATGTTTCCTGTTGTCAATGTTCACCTGTAATCATGATACAGGAGATCTTAAGGTGTAAATTAAAACATTGCAAACATGCACTTTAAGCTGAACTGATGCAGCTGTAAGTCATCGTGCAAAACTGTTACAAAATCATACATCAGTCAATATCATGAATCAAGAAACAGAATCAACTTGACCCTTTATTGTATTGGTGCTGGCTTGTGGTCCTGTGCATGCAGTTCAGGTCACAAATCAGCTGGAGGTAAGCACTGATGAGTGAGTGAGTTTAATTTTACGCCGCACTCAGCAATATTCCAGCTTTATGACAGTGGTCTGTAAATAATCAAGTCTGGACCAGACAATCAAGTGATCAACAACATGAGCATTGATCTGTGCAACTGGGAACTGATGACACGTGTCAATCAAGTCAGCGAGACTGACCATCCGATCCTGTTAGTCGCCTCTTAAGACAGGCATAGTTGCTGAAGGTCTCTTCTACCCTCTGACCTTCACAGGTTGAACTCAGACAATCCTTGGATGGCTGACTGTGTTTGGCAACTTGAGAGACTCCTGACAGTTTATAGGGCTTCAGTCCAGGCCCACAATAAAGCACATGTGATACATGTGGCCTCACCTTAGACAAGTGAGTTTGTCAAAAAATGCCTCTATTCACCCAACAGAAAAGTCTTACTTAGTGGGACAAAGTCTTATGACTTTACCTAATAGAGCCTAACATGCAGCTTTGGTTATCCGGGGTAATGATGTCCTGTATCCAGGGTAATGATGTTGTCCTGTGCATGCACACTTTGAGCATGCCCCTTTGTGGTGTGCAGTATCAGGCATCATGAGTTCATTCATCATTATTATCGTATATGAGAAAGTATTTGCTCATATTAATTTTGCCAATATTTGGTCATGTGAGCCATGGAAGACATTGTTCAGATTCAACATGTCATATGTGGGATTTCACTTTCTTAGTTCAGATTAATGTGATGTCAAGTTGATATTAACTGGCCAAGAGGGCAACAATAAAAAAACTGTCAAACATGTCCTCTTGTTCTTTGATGACATTGTTTACTATCATATTATGATGTCTTGGCTATCGTTACCTTGAGAAGCCATGTTAGGACTGAGTCCCGGTATGGGACGAACTTGTTCTTGTTTTTCCCTGCTGCTGAGTCCGCTAGTGCAGAGATGACCAGGCCAAGAGTGGTCAGAGACCTGGAAAGAATATGAACACAGCCTTAGACAACAGTGCCACCAGTTCAGATCTGGTCAAGTACTAACTTTCGCATGCAAGAATTGACTAACGCTTAGTCCGTGAATATATATGACTTTTAATGTAACAAATAATCCCATTTACATTGCAAAGGATTGCCAGTGAGTTGGAAGATTCCTGAACCGGATGAAATCTAGACTTGCTTCACCTTTGGCATTGCTGGGAGGGCTATGCATTGGCGAAAATAATGTGGTTCAGGGACTGTGGGACAGACTAGCAAGAATTATGTACAAGGACACAGATGGACATTAAGTTTGTGGCTGGTTCAATGTCTCTTAAGATAATTATTTTCAAGCTTTTATTTAAGTGATTTCATCAGGTTATGAATTTTCTGTTTCACTGGGTTTGGTCTTCACCTGTTTCTATCGCCATTATGCATATTCAGAGACAGTGGGATAGTCTTGAGGATTTCCCTGTTCGAATTGGCAGGTATGACTTCTACACAGAAATTGTTATCACAAATCTATGATGCTACTTTGTACTACATGATACTACAAAAACCTGAGACCATATGTCCTCCTTTAACATAGGTGGTCATACTGCAAGGCGATACTGATCAACTGATAATGAAACATGCCACAATCCCTGCAAGGACTTACTGACAGCAACAGGAACAGTATTATATGAGAGCTTCAAACAGTTCCCATCACAAGAAACCATTACAGTGACATAAACGGTCACTTAATTACATTTTCTGATGTGAAGTTTTATAACACCTTCTACAGTCCAACAAATAGAAACAGTCTAGTTCATCACTGCAGACACTTATCGTCTGTTGACTAATGGTTGCATCCAGTCTTAATAGCACTTTGGACATAAGTCCAGCTGACACCTAAATCTGCCTTAGTCATCCAGTCTGACACCTATATCAGTTCCAACACCTACATCCAGTCAGGCACCTGTGTCTAGTTGACACCAAAATCAGTCCCTATCCAAACACCCATATCCAATCTGACATCTGCGTCCAGCTGACACTTATATCAGTTCTTATCCCAACACCTACATCCAGTCTGACACCTGTGTCCAGCTGACACCTATATCTCCTGTAGACTTACTTGTTGATGTTGCTGCCCTCCTTGAGCCGCTCCCCTACTGCCCCTGTCTTCTGGGCTCGCTCGCTTCCAGCCAGATCCACCAGGGACAACTTGCTGACTTTCTCCCCCGACACCTGGAAACACAAGTGTTATTGTCAGATAGGCAAAACAGTTCAAACTCACGGAATCTTGCTTCCATGCAGTATTTGCTTATATGAGGGGACATCAAAAAGTTCTAATTATCACCAAGCCGTTTTCAGGGTAGAAACTTTATTCTGATTTCTTGTCAAGACGTCTCTACATAGTCACCATCCAGATTGACACATTTCACCCCACATTTCTTGACCTTGTGCACACTGCTTAAATAGACCCTCTAATTTCATGGAAAACCAACACTTTGCCTCTTCAATGACCTCAATGATATTGTCAAAATAGGGTCTACATCTTGGCTCATTTGTCCGGGATATATGATCGGTTTAAAAATTCCTTTTCCATCTCACAACAGTATCATGAGATGGGTTATCTTCACCATTAACAGATTTAATCTCCTCTTGATTCTGTTCAACAGTGCAACCATTTAATTACAAAACCTTGATAACGCTGCATGACTCAGTCATCTTCATGCTTGGGGTTACTCATGTTTAGGATCAACTACCAGAGCATTGAATGAAATGGAGTAAGTCATCTTTGGTCCATTAACTGCATCAGGATCACTGATGTTACCTTATAATTTTCAACATAATTTCTCCATGAATTCATTGCGATAATTAGAATATTCTTGTTTCCCCTTGTATATGGAATCAACAGGACACAGAATCAACCAAGTGAGGAAACATGAGATAATTCTCCCTGGACACTGATAATTCATGTTGAGATGTAAAATTGTTTACTAACAAATGAGAAATGCATGTCTTGATCATAAAACAATATTTCCAAAAGGCATATCTTTGACAGGTAGAAAGTGTGAACCTGTCTACATGCACCAATACTTACACATTTCTATAATATCAGTGTCATAAGTACTTTGAACTGAATTAATAACATGAAGCCATTTATTGCACTGATGAATCATCGCCAAAGTAATCCTTTTCAGTTAAACATTTACCAGATGCAATCCCACATCAGTGCTACATCCATGTCTACAGTTTCATTCATGTTCAATTTGAACTCTCTCCTCACTCAACATTTAGCATTCAACACTGAACTTTTGAGGGCTATTTGCTCACCTTTTGTAAAGAAATGTCACAAACTACTTTGTCTACACAGGTGAGAGACAACAGCTAATTGGTGAAACAAATACGTCTGAAACATCACCCTCCCATGACTGGTCCCTCCCTGGGGTAACCCCCTTTAGTCAGCATGCTCCTACATGTACCCCCCTCCCCCTGGGACTGGCAAGCACTGGTGAGACCCCCCTAACCGAGGGTCCATGGGAGGGATATAACAGGCTAAGGTTACATACATTCTCACTTCCCACAAGAACCACTTGTCAGTGTAGCCATCAGTTTGCTTCAATCTTACTTCACTTCACCAGTATATGGACGAAACATGCCATGGAGAAGTAATATGAAGCTTGTCATGTTGTGATAGTCAAGCAATAATCAAAATATATCACATCACAAAAAATGGTAAGTTCTCATGTTTCTATCCTTTAGGACAATGCCGAATGTTTGAAGAAAGTATATACTTTCTAGCTCTGTTTTGACGATTAATTTTTTTGCTTCCAAACCACATGACACATATTACCCCCATCTTATTACAACAATACATGTAAATCTTGTCAGCAAAATGTGCTAAGCATCAGTGGCAAATGTCATCTGATACAGAAAGTATTTAGATCACTGTATCTGTTTGGAAGTATTGTGTGACACTAGGAAGCTCTGGCAGCACTGCTCCAGGGGGAATCCCCCGCCACCAAGACTGCTGACTCCACACAGAAGCAGTCTATGTCTGAGAATGACTCACAGAAGTCTGGCACTGGCAAGATAAGGAAGCTTCCACCAAATAGCCAAGTGGGACTCAATACTCTGTGTGGCCTCCAAGATATGAGGCAATATTGCCTACTCTGAAGTAAGTTTAAACATTGTTTCTGATTCATTATGGAATAACTGTGGTTTGATTAGACATTTATGTCTATGTATTAAGTGCATGTTCAAATTCTCCAGAGACGGAGTGAACTGTAAGTTACAACAATGTTCCTTATTCATTACTGGAACACATCTATATTGGTATCTATAACAGATTAACACCAGTGCATTCATGTATACAGCTGCATCTCTATTGAATGCTTTTATAGATGAAACTGGATGTAAGCACTTTCTGTGATTGTAGTTGGCCAAATATGCTGAAGATTCTAAGTTGCCATGAAATATTCAACCGACCTAAAGCCACTGCATGTTGAGCATTTACTATGGTCTGTCACACACACCCTGAAACAAATATACTAGACAAAAACAGTAAGGGATATATGTAAATTTTGATATTATGGATAATGATGTATTTATTCATTGAAATACTGATAAAATATCAATCACACAAATGCAAATACCCCTAGCTTATTTTGTCCAGTATATATTCACGACAGACATGCAAGTCTAGTTGTTAAGATTCACTACATAGCAAGCTCACAGGCAGTTGGGTTTCACTGGGTTCCTTCACTACACACTGTCTGTCTGTCATCCCAGATGTACAGAAGTGTTATACTTTTGTATTGATGTACATAAGTGATGAACAAATCACAAACTGTCTTAATGTCATTTGTCTGCAGCCTCCCATGTGTGGATAGCTGTAGTACGTGCTGGAAGAACTTTGAGGCTATGTTCCAGTGCAACATTCTGCACCTCAGAGTAGAACAGATTTATCATTGTGCAAGTATATACATATATACTGTGCCAAATCCATTGACAATGAACCATTCGTTGGTTTCACATTAATCTAAGACTTGCTGTGCGCATGCGCAGAGCCTGTAAAAAATATCTACTGGCTAACTTCCGCTTTGGTCGTACGTTTACCGATAACGTTAACACACTGTAAAGAAAACGAACGATCAAACCAAATATATAGTGTTATGTCTATTACAACTTGGATTTATACTTGTATGCACCAAAGAATGGGAGTAGTGAAATAAATAGCTTAATTTATGTCAGTAAGTTCTTGTATAAACACATCTCACCACCACTGTTCTTCCCTTATATCCCCTTCTCAGAACTAACAAAACACACATTTCTGACACAGCTGCAACCAAAATAGGACATCAATAACTGATAAGCATATGCACATCGATATATTTAGTCAGCTATGAACAGTTGTCACTGGTACATAATCATTATTTTATCATTTTGTTTTGAGTGTATTTACACTATCAGTAAATGTACGACCACAGCGGCACCTTGCCAAAAGATAATTTTACACGCTCAGCAAGTCTGAAATTAATGTGAAACCAATGAATTCTCAGCTTCCTGGGAAGTATACAACCCAAGTTGATTCTGTAGGACTAGGAGGTTAACAGTCATTCCATCACATCCATCCAGGTATACATACATTACTACTGGGTGAACACAGACATATTTCACACAAGGACTGGTGTCCTGCAAGATGTGTTTTGCTACACTAAGCAGCCCAAGTGTGTGTGTGTGCGTGTGCGTGTGCGTGTGCGTGTGTGCGTGTGTGCATGCATGCGTGCGTAGGTGAGCATGATATTTAATCCCAAATATACATATTTTACATTTGATCTCTTTCTTAAATGGCAGCGTGTATTCATCACTGAACTATTAAACAAATGCTCATATTATCTAAGGAGAACTACACTATATTCTTTTTTTCACACGCCTAAATCAAAGCTAATTTTATTTTCCATTTTTCAGTTGTTCTATCAAAGGTAACTGATTGGCCATTAATCCACCACCAACACCAGGAAATGATACTTATATGGCCAACCCTGTTTAAGACAATAACTCCAGCACACAAAGCAGTCAATGGAGAGAAAAAGAAATGTGTTGACCTGTCAGTTAGAACATCTGCATTAACACACATTTGTTGCCTTGTAAAGAGCCCTGGGGGTAGAAACTTTGGCAGAGCAGTCATATGTGTCAGTCACTCAATCACAATCGCCTGGTACACCCCCAGGAGTCATGAGTATGGATGCTGGGAGCCAGCATTGTCTCACAATCCCCATCCGTCATCAGTTGTGACACCTGTGTCATATGTCTTCACAACGTTTTGCATGCTTTATTAATATTTTATTCATTCACATGACTTACTTTCACAGTACATACTCATAACTCATAGGAACATTCATAAATTGTCTTCCTCGCTTTAATGACTTCATTGACCTTTCTAGGACAAAAACAATTATGAGATAAAAACCTGTTCAACTAAAATATTTTACTAGATTAAGGGAGTATCAACAGCACAATTACTATTTGAAAGTAAGAAACACTGAGAAAATATTTTAAGAAAAAAATGTTGACTTTTCAAAACATGCACACCTAAAACGACAAACTGTTGTTGATTCTGTCCTCTCCCTTTACATTTTAGTCGAAATTATCAAGGTCCCGCTGAGCTTGTTATAACTGCAGTTCACTGTTATGATTTATTTATAATGTATTCCATTGAATGCAAATTTCAGCAGTGTTATTTATACACACATTTAGCATCTGAAACTTTAAAATTAATCAGATCAGAAAGAATATTTCAACAAATCGAAAGAATATCAACAGAAATGATTTTGAGATTGTCTTTCTGTGAATTAATAAATATCAAATGTCTAGCCAAAACCGAAACTGTACCCTTATACCATATCATTATGATGAGGGTTCATTTCCCTGTGTCATGGTAGTACAAATGTATGGTTGAATCCCTTTTCAGACCTATCAAACACTTTTCATGTTGAACAACCATAACTGTATCATCAAAAACAGAGACACACATTTTGAGCGTTGGGTGGGGAAAAACATGCATTTGATCTTTTCAGGATGAAACTAATCAAACTCATTGTATTAATTTGCAAGATTTTTGTTTCAGCTGAGTTCTATACATTCAGCTGACAATTAAATACAGATCATCCTACTGGCTGACCCATAATCATGATGGAGGTAATATGTTCTTTCAAGACACTGACAGTTTAAGAAAGACTGATGCTTGTCCCAGTACCTTGAGGCACTTCGAAGATGAGATGACGTGGCATGGGAGGTGCCAATCACAAGCTACTCATTACAGCATACATCAACGCCATGTGTGTCAGAGGCCAGAAACACTACACGATAAACTGCATTGTCCCAGATGTCAATAAGTGTTTGACTCAGCAGGTGAGAACGATGGTGGTTTCCACATTGTCTTGAAGTTGTATCACTAACGATCTTGTTGGTGCAGTGACAGTGACAGATTTATGCATCGTAGTGTACGAGGTACCTTAATGACTTACAGTTCATAAAGGGTTGCAGCTGGGATCAACAACCATTGGTATCTTGTGCCCTGGTGGAGAGACTACTGTTTTGTGTTGTTGGTTTGGACACTAGGACAGTCTCTACATACATTGCACTGGTTTTAGCGACAGAGGAAGAGATTCTGTACATTATTTTTCAATAAGGATCAACCTGGTGGATGTACTAAAGCAGATTCTGAACCACAATGAGTCGACACCAGGTGTTAAGCATGTTTCATGTGTGTGTGACTGTGTGCTTTGTATTCCTGGTTCCATGTTATTCAGCAGCTACAGGAGGTACAAATGTAGGAATGACTTCAAGGATGACCAAGGATTCAAAGGATAACCATGACCAATTGGTCATTGTACCCAGCATGTCAGGTGTTCAAGAAACTTCTGCAACAAGAACAAGGAAAGCATCAGAAGGTGGAGATGGTCCATCCCACAATGCCCTTCAGCAGGGAGGAGATGTTACAACAAGGAAACACAACCCAAGGATTATGTCTAACACGAGACAGGAGGAGCAGAAGAAGACTAACAGCCATCCACGTCCTGTTCGCTCACCTCAACAGGGAACAGATCCACTGCCCTTACTTCCTGGTAAATATAACCACAGTCATGCTCTTGTATCAACCACCAGCTTATATTCGTTGAAGGTTAAAAACGTGACTTCTTCCTTTGATGTACAATGACTATTGTTTAACAGTCACTACTGTATTTTTGACAGCATCCATTGCTACAGAATCAAAAATAATCAGACTCATGTTCACAACAATATACAGTCAGATTTGTTTTGCATGGGATGCAATACATCATATCATTTTATCAACGTTTCTAAACTGAAGCATGTAACTGCTGACACTGGCTTCAATCCATGTAACCATGAAACTGTAGACATTGCTTGCAATTCACTAAAACCATGAAACTGTAGATACTGCACGCAAAGAAAAGACATGAAACTGCTGACACTAAATATGTTTATTTCTAATGGCTAGGAATGAGCTATGAGCTAACTCCTGGTGTCTGAGTGTTGGTGGGTGTGTGTTGTTCACACCATGCTGATCACACACAAGGGGCACCTGTCAGTGCTTCCTTCCCATGCCTCCTTCATCCAACTGACTCAGACTGTATTGGGACAGGGATTACAGGCAGCTTACCAAGTGTCATCATCAAACAGGAACACTTGGCCACAAGTCTTCACACCTAGTCTCCAGGCACAAAACTATATGCTAGGATATTGAAGTCAAACCCACTTACATGTCTTGCCTACAGAGTAACTCAGGTCATGATCCAAATTAATTTTATCTTGTAACATATTCCATAACAAATACTATGTTTCTTGGTCAGCTATTCAACATTGAGACTGAATACCTAATGACACATTCATATGTAGACCAACATTAGAAAAAGGCACTTGACCCATAGTTCAAGCACACTTTAAAAAGGTAACAGTATTCTTTGGATTGGTAGACATTGATAAAGCCTAGATTATATACACCAATCAAAGAATTATTGATTACACCAACCCTTGATTATCTATTTCTTATGGCAGTAACTAAATATTAACAAAATTACAACAAAGATCAATAGTTGCTAAATCACACTGGTTTTCAGATTTGTGAATAACACTGCATCAACTTACACCTTCCATTTTGTTGTTCCAGAAGCAAAAATGCAGAATGGACCAGTGGACCAACAGTTGGGGTACTACGAAGAAATCATCCCAACACTGACAATAGACCAACAAGGCACAGAATATGAAAGTCCAGCAGAACAGCGAGATGATGAGTTAGAGGAAAAACTAGACATGCTTCGGCAACGTTATGGTTACATGAACTCAGTGTTGCCTGAGAACATGTCCATGTACCCTGACATCATGAACTACACAGAACCTGCTGAGGAGGCTGAGGAAGTTGAGGAGGCTGGAGAGGCTGGAGAGGCCGGAGAGGCTGGGGAACAAGAGGAACAGGGAGAGTATGAAGCTGATGAACATCTGATGTCAGCATCGGCCAACATCAGTCAGGTTGGAGAAGGTGTTGAGTATGAGCATGATGAGGGACTTCAGCCAAGTGGATCAGAACTCCGGCCATACAAAGTGCACAACATGTCCAGTATGGCCTCTGATGTGTATGACCCCTATTACAATTATGGTTACCAATACAGACCTAAGAAAGACAACCCGGTTCAGGAGATTCAGCCTACTCCAGTCATCAATGGTGCAAGCAAGTTCAAAGATGCTAAGATTACAGGATTAGCTTCAGCAGGTACCAATGGGACAACAGGAACACACGCTAAGATCACTGATGTCAAAACAATCACACAGAAAAAGAAATTAGCTGATTTTGGAGGAATGTCAGCTAGTGCCACATTTGGAATAGTGATTGGAACAATCATCGGGTTCTGGTTGGTCATGGGGCCTTTAATCTGTCTTCTGATGAAGGTGCGTGATCACCACAAAGAAAAGCAGAAGCGGTTCATGTTGGCACCACGGCATGGCAGTGACAAGTCAGACAATGGCATCATGGAGGCCATGATCATGACGGAGTTGGGCAAGTTGTCTCTACAATCCAAGAAAAAGTACACTGCAGTGAGGAATCCAGCAACAACACCAGACCGACAATCCCTCACTGATGACAAAGATCTTGACACATTTCATGATGCATTTGATACACCAATTTTGTTACCATAGACACTGCAAGAACAATGTCGTCACAGAAGCAACATTTGCATCCAAAGACTTCTGAAACTATCAGCTTTGTGACAGCCATGAATAATCCCCTAGTTCAGAGGCCAATCAGAAGAATTGATGAAATTTTGCGTAGTGCTTAAACCATGCTGTCGCCTCATCGTCATCATTATCAAGTGAAACTGTCAAAGTTTCTTCGCCTATCATTTTGTATTGAAATTCAAAGACACACTGTATTGATTCTTTGATATTATGAAACAGATTATTCAACAGATTAAAAACCATTTCAAAATATATTTTGCTTGACAAAGCAGGTTTTTCTGGAAATAGGTGGGCTGGTCCAAGTGCATACCTCAGTTCAACAAACTGAACATCAAGAGGATGAGAGGGATGGAACTGTTTGTAAAAGATCACTTCATCACACGAATTGGTCTTATAACTTGCAAATACAAATACTGGTAAATCTGAAGGTGTTCAAATTACATATTGCTCTATTTGACTATGAAAACAAGGATAAAATTGTTTTCAAGCAGCAAAATCCTTATCAAATCCCTCTACAAGTGGTAGTTAGATAGGTGTTCAACTTGAAAACCCTATTAAGCTAAATAAAGAAACAAATCCTATTTGTAACTTTTGAACACCAGTGTTGTTAGGCATAGGTTTGTTTTAGGGTCGTTATTTAAGAAGAAAATGCTTTCTTGTCACTAAATTAATTCCCTCTGATCTACATATCCTGCTTGGCTGGCAGGATGCTGGACTTTCTAAGGTGAATGTCGTTGTGACCCCAGCACAATTCTCAGGTGGAGTCAATAACTGTAGCCAACACACTTGCTTGCAAGCCAGGTAATGAGACAGGTAACCTGTTACAGGTAGAACAAACAAGGGGTCGTGTGTGGGAACAGGTACCCTGTAGTCTGCATGTCAGCTGCCAGGACAACTCACAGGCGACTTGTGAATATAGTTTCAGTACAGGAGGACAATTGAGAGACAAACTGGGTTTAGGTGATAATTGGCAGAGAATAATTCACTCAAACCTCACAAAAATCAGAGCCAAGCAGTTCACTAGTTTACATGTTACATAGTGTATCATGATAAACCCCCAGGGTTCAATAGCCAGAAGACATGCAGATCAGTTGTACAGCGGGCTGCCTCCAGGCAAAGCATTCAACTAGAAGCAACACTTAGTGGAAATTCTATACTGGCCATGACAACAGAAATCAGACTTTGGGGAGAATCCAAGAGACCAAGGAAGTTATGCCATTTTCATGAAATTGTCTGACAAATCTTCACTGCAAAAACATAGTCAAAATATTATGCATACCTATCAATTTGTGTACAGTTTATAATCTACACTGGAATAGTTGCTGATCCTATTTTGCATCTAACTTCAACATTTTGTGAAAAACAGGTCCTCCTAATGCACATCTTAGTGAAATTTGGTGGTCATCATTTAATACAACTACAGGAAATTAAGACTCATCACATTCTTTCCTATTACTGTAGTGAGTCTACTACGACTGAGGTAATATGAAAGGATAAGGTGATTGGTAACTTCTTTCAAGTCACGTAATGAATGTGGATGTTCTGTGTAAAGTGGCAATACACACATATTACAGCTGTCCCTTCACACAATGCTGCTTTAATACTAGCGACATTGGCATCATGCTCATTGTTCTTAATGTGTATGATTAAAATGTAGGGCATTTGTGCAATCTGGGGAAATCATACATGATTTAAGCTACCACACCTAATATTCAAAATCCTATCCTTGTACACAAAGGCCCACTATACTCTTGGCTGCACAAAACAATCGAAACACAATTTGTTTGGTTTGCTTAAACATGTATGCTTAACATCAAAAGTGGTAAAAATTGCATCCTATTGTTTACAATGAATACACTGAGCGCTGACCCAAGAGGGACAAATTTGCAAACCTGGATAATAATGTCGATGTTATGAAGGGACAATCCATATATTGCACACACATTTCTGGCTGGAGTGCAACAGACAAGCACACATCTCCACTGCCTAGCAACATGTACTTGAAATCTTTACTGATCTCCAAAATACAAACACTCGAACATATGTACATAGTTTCCTTGTACCCCTATAAGGGCTTCTCAAGACAGTGTAATGAATTTTCTGAAAACAGTTTATCTTAGAATGAATTCTATGCTGGACAAAACTAACAGGATTGTCTTCTGTTGATGTAATTTTGAGATTTTTTAAGTTTCAACACATAGGAAACAACACAGAATGATTGCCAGAATGCTATGTTGTTTAAGAGTGTGTTGTACTAGGAGTTAGGATAGACAAGATTTCACAAATACATAGGTACACTACGTCGACCAGCAGATCTATCTTGCTGCCCTGAATCAACATTAACAGGTTACCTACATAGCTTAACACAGGTAAAATTAAGTGAAACCCTATTCTTATTTACACAAGCTTATGAGACGTGCATTGATATGCACTAGCATGTCCGCAAGCCGAATGGGCTTTACCAAGTTCATAGGACAGACTTTACTTTCCACCTATAACACTGACTGCTCTTAGAACATACAGTGACGACTTCATGAACAGTGAGTGAGTGAGTGAGTGAGTGAGTGAGTGAGTGAGTGAGTGAGTGAGTGAGTGAGTGAGTGAGTGAGTGAGTGAGTGAGTGAGTGAGTGAGTGAGTGAGTGAGTGAGTGAGTGAGTCAGTCAGTCAGTCAGTCAGTCAGTCAGTCAGTCAGTCAGTCAGTCAGTCAGTCAGTCAGTCAGTCAGTCAGTCAGTCAGTCAGTCAGTCAGTCAGTCAGTCAGTCAGTCAGTCAGTCAGTCAGTCAGTCAGTCAGTCAGTCAGTCAGTCAGTCAGTCAGTCAGTCAGTCAGGAATAGTTTTGGTTCCTAACAGGCTACTACTTCATCTCTAACTCAAGGCTGCTACTGTCAGTATATGAACTGGTTGACAATAATCAACACATTTCTTAATACTTTAATACTTGCTGTGGGACTGTGGGTGGTATTCTGTATACAGGAAAAAATGTGATAATATTCTGTACAGGAGAGAGGATGGTAAGATTATGTACAGAAAAAAAAGGGTGTTAATATTCTTACAGGAAAAAAGGTGGTAATATCATGCACAGGAAAAAGGGTGGAAATATTCTGGACTGGATTGGGGGTGGTAATATTCTTGACTGGATTGCAGGTGGTAATATTCTGTATTGGATTGAGGGTGGTAATATTCTGGACTGGATTGGGGGTGGTAATATTCTCTATTGGATTGAGGGTGGTAATATTCTGCACTGCATTGAGGGTGGTAATATTCTGTACTTGACTGGGAATTGTAATTGTCTGTACTATACTGAGGATGGCAGTTGCCTGCCTCCTTTCAGACCGTACTGGAGATAGACAGAAGTCCACCCAACAAGAGGCTGATTTGTTGTAAGCCGTGTGTCGCTCCCTGCTACACAAACACCACCATATGACCACAGACTACCACTTTCAATTATATAAGCTATCTCAAACATTGGGAAATTGTGTTCCTTTTCTAACTCTCCTCTACAGACAGTATACTATTCTGTTCAATAAGTCTTGCTTCAACTACACAAATTGAATAAGGTGATCACACAAGACAATCAGTTAGTGTTTATTGGACATGGAACAGCAAGCCAGGGACACAGTATAGAGCTACACCTGCATGTCATCCAATACAGGGAAGAGGAACTTTATAAAACACTAGCACATATGACAGACAAAAAGATGACACAACACAACTGTTTGTCACCATTGGCAATCCGCATGTATCTTGTTGATAGGGTAGAGTAAAGGTAGTGGTTACAGTGTTCATTCACCCTGGGTTCGATTCTCCAATATGTGTGAAGCCCATTTCTACTGGAATATTGCTAAGAGCAGTGTAAAATTGAACTCACTCACAATCAATGGAGATATCATATTCACACAGCCAACTGACACAGGGTTTCTTGACCTGGCAATACACCGGTTACAGTATGTACAATGATATTTTGAAAACAAATATCTTATACTACAACAGTATCTGAAGTCCTCCATGTCTTTAGAACAGCAATATCACTGGAAACAAGTTGCCAAAAACTGAAACCAGCATTATTATGAAGTTACACAACACTATCAAAGAAAAGTGACAAGTAGCAAAAACGTTCAGCACAATAGTAACACTTTAACTGATTATATCACTGGGAAAATACTGATAATGTTTGAATCTGATCCTAGTTCAACACAGAGCAGCAAATCCTTCCCTGAACACCTGAATCTTGACCATGTCAACACTGGGAACAATGAAGTAGCAAACACTGATGACTGTATCCGCGCAAGAGCTGTGCACTCTGCTGCCCTCCTGCCATTAGCGAGGCCTTCGTGTATTTGACACAAAGTCCGCCATTCACAACGTGTGCTCGGCTTACAGGTAAAGCCTTGTTGTTACTTTGTGCCAAAGTAACACACTTGGTGCTCAGTTGACTATTGTACTAGCACGTGATATTCAATTTTACAGCTACAACCAGTTATAAGGCAACAAGGCTGGACATGGAACTTGAGAACTAACTGCCTAGTGGATGTTACAGTCAAGAGGTAACTTATTTAATTGGTTATTACTTTCATCTGGTAAATATTATGTATGTACTGCATCCATTTTCACCCAAATTAGACTACATTGGCAATTTCACAAAAATTTCATTTATTTAAAATGTGAGAGCTATTGTTATGATGATGGACAGTAATACTATAAATGTTGAAATACAGATTTTTGTCTAAATGATAAAATACAGATATGTTGTTCATTATGATCATTGATTAAATGAACTTAAACAAACTGACAAATAATGAAATCAAAATCATGAAAGAAATATAAAACAAATTTGCTCAAAACCCAACAAAATGTCCGATTCAACACAATGTAAGGCTTTTCTCAATGAAATTACAATAGCTGCTTGTTTCCCAATCCAGTACAAGTGGAGACTGAACACTGAGACTGTTACATCTGTCGTGAACAGCGTCACACTGCTGAGCAATACAATGGATTGTTAGAAATATTACGCTGTAAAAAAAGTCAATCCCTGAAGTAAAAACAGTCCCAGTATATCACAAAGATGGATGATGACAGATTTATATATGGCTAGGTTTTAAGAGACATACTTGATCACTTCAACAGGTATTCCTGTCGACACAGGAATGTCTGAAGTCAAAAAGAAACCATTGTTGGGGGCAAAAACTGTCTAGATTTCACAATTTGTCCTTAGAGATGCTTGTTTCTCATTTCTTGACTTTACCAAGTGGAAATGCCTCTAATGTCCTGTATGTACCAATCCATTCACCTGTGTGTACCCATCCATCCACCTGTGTGTACCCATCCATCCACCTGTGTGTACCCATCCATTCACCTTTGTGTACCATCCATACACCTGTGTGCACTATCCATCCACCTGTGTGTACCCATTCATACACCTGTGTGTACCCATTCATACACCAGTATGTACCATCCATACACCTGTATGTACCATCCATACACCTGTGTGTACCATCCATACACCTGTGCGTACCATCTATACACCTGTGCGTACCATCTATACACCTGTGAGTATACATAATGAGCCTAACAGTCACGTAACAACACACCACCCTGGAGAGAAAGGACCTAACATATTCAGAAGTGTTTTGTAAAATTAAACCAACTTTTTATATTTTTTTCATACTCTTAATATCATTCATTATGCTATAAATCTGGTACTAAACAGTGAAAGTGTCTGTGTTTAGTTGGCAGTCTGAGTGTAGTAACGACATAATCAGTCTAATAAACATGACTGATATCTTACAGAGACATAGAACATAAACTTCTTAACAAGTTCTAGTAAGTTTTCAAAACATTTTGACTGAGATTGCACAGCTTCAACATAGAACAGTGTTAGGAGTATTTTACCCCTGACAGAGATAGGGAGTTATCCCTGTGCTGCCGTGGGACACCAGTCAGTGAGGAGTCCTTGATGCAAGCAGGGCCTGTCCCTGGTTGACCCGGACAGTGAAGGGGCATGGCACATCAAAGACAAGCTCCACACATGACTAGCACAACACACATATTTCCAATGCATGACATATACCTGCCAGACTCTGTGCCTCTACACACATACCTGCCCTGGTGTCCCTCAGGGTATGTTTTGTGGGGAACTTACGTGAGTATGCATCAAATTGGAGGAACAGACACATGTCAAACAGTTTACCATCTGTCAACCCAGTGTACATCAGGTGGGTTTTAACACAGCTACATGAAGGGGGCTGCCCAGGGATCTGGACTAGATAAATCAGTTGGACGCAAGACTAGATACAATCATATCAAAAGTTTTCCTTGCTCTTTTGATCAACAGGTCATCCCCTTGCGGCTAGAGTATCAGACTCTGGGTTCTCATATTCCTAACATGTGTTTACAGTACCAGCTGAATCTTCTCCTGGGATACCTCAACACTCATAACAGTAACACCTTAACAAACCAACACACTGAATTATCCTGATGTCACCATACATAGTGCTATCTTCATAAACTGAACAGTAACACCCTCACACCTTATAACCCTGACACGTTGGATAATCCTGACAACGTCTTGACATCTTGATATCATCAGAACAGTAACACCCTCACACCCTACCACCTTATAACCCTGACACCTTCTGTCATCCTGACTATACCTTACAATATGACATCTTCGTATCTTGAACACTTACAACCTGATACTTTAATACCAACACAGTGAAAAGCCCACTTAATACATGCTGAGGTGAGACACCCTGACACCCTGAATGGTGACATCCTCAATAACACCCCCGAGGTATGCCTGATGCACATGACACGGCAGGCAGAAACACATACAGAAGCAGAGAACACGTAGATGCACATGCAGTGTGGATGTGTAGTGGATAACCATCATTTTACATTAGCAGTATTAAATAACAATGAATTGTAACTGAGGTTTATCACAGGAACTTGAGATTAAATGTAACATAGATCGAAGAAATAATTAATTTTCCAGGACACTGTAACTTCCATACATAATGTGTAGATAGATTTACAAAACTAGTTGGTAATGATTCAGTTGAATGACCTATAGAGTTGATAAATCATTTAATTTTATACATTTTTTTGTCTTGAGCATAGTAACTGTTACAAATCTTCTTATTACAATTTCGGAATACTTTAACAAACTGCCTCTAACACTGACCAGGAGGAATTGTAAGAAGGTGAGGTGACTGTGCTGATGTTTTGGCAGGAGAAGCAATGCAAGGATATATTCAAATCAAACCTCTGCATTCTCTCAGTGTATATACAGCGACATATACAGACACAGATCTTTATTCATACACACTAGTCTCCTGCCTCACAAACATTACGTTTGTCACACAGAACAACGAACAATGCAAGTAACATGAATTTTTTCATCACAGACTCAATCACCTGCATATTGTTGGGATGGTCCAGCTCAAACCCGCTTAAAGAGATCATAACAGCGCAGACAAGCGAAAAAAGAGACTTCAATTACATCTACACTTTACCCTATGACCCCAGGGTAGGTATGAGGCTTGTCAAGCTCACATCTAGATACAGGCAAAATGGCATGCTCTAAGATCATTCCAACACTAAGTAAACCAAGCTACATTCTTCTCTCACAGTTCTTGTAGGCTCTTCCTTTCTCCTCCCTCGAGGCACCTGCTAAATGACATGTAGCCATTGAAATGTGATTCACAGCCAGGTAAATAATATCTCCATTCCTCATACTACACATAAAGACCCTTTTGGTGACTCATCACTTGCCGCTTTGAAGAGGGACACCATAAGAGACATAACCCACCCATGGTATATAATTACCAAATAAATCCAGACTAAATAGACTATCATGGCTTGTGGTTGTAATAGACTCCCTTCCTTACACATAACATACAGGCCAGTAATAGGAAGTGTTTATCAAGGGGGAAAAGAAAATCAATAAATGGAAATATAAGCATGGTTATTTATGTTACATGGATGGAAAGTACATTGCATGGACAATGATTGATGCGTGTCACGTGAAATTTCTTCATCTCATCATTCAAACTGCACATAAACAACAAAAACTGGATTTAAACAAAGGGAACGTGAAGATGATAAAACAAACATGAAAAGTAAAATGTGGATAAATCAACACCATCATTCTTATATTCTCCAGCAAAAAAAGCAATTGCACTAAAAACTGTCATTCAAACTGCAACCTTCCTCATAAAAGCAACATTAACTTGATGTATTACGTTCATATTTGACATTCAAATGACTATGGAAAAAACCCCAAATCACAAGATAGCTAGTTTCTTTATATTTGCTTCTTGAATTCAGCAATACAAGTTGGCATACATCATCAAAATTGCATTAATTGTCTCTTTGTTCAAAAGTGCTATGAAAATCTTACGTAGAAAGGTACAAAGAATCCCCTTTATGAGAAACAATAAGGTTTCAGTGGTTGTAAAATTCTTAAATAAACAATCATGCAAAAAAATGTTATGTCTCAATGATGATTTTTTTTATTTCAGGTGTCATTACCCTGGAGATCAATGTACTCAATTACCTGATCCAAATCTGAAACATTCAGTGATCAGAAAAACAAGATAATTCCAAAGTCTGTCAGATGAAGTTGTGTTGCTACTGTCAGAAAGTTAAAGGGACATAACTCTCTCTGGGCTGCTTCCAAACCACACCACAAGTTGTTTGTGCCCTATGTGAGCTCGAAAGTCATGATTGTTGCTTCATTTAGGTGAATAGAAGGCATATGACATACATCTAAAAACATGTCCATCAGTTTAGTATCAAGTGATATTCCAGTTTGCTTCAAATTATCAATTAGCTATGGTTAAAACTTGACTGACAAAATTATTTTCAAAAAGAATTCACTTCACTACAACAGTTTCAGAATGGGAGACCACGTTGTAAATGCCACAATGACAACACCTGTCAACATGACAGAGGCACAGATTGTAACAACAGCTGTGATTGGTTCAATTCTTGTCATCTTGGTAGTGGCAAACCTGGTTATGTTTTCCATTTACAAGAAACTGACAAGTGATGGGGATTGCACCAACAAATCCAAGAAACGGGAGAGTGTGCAGCTGTACCAGGTGAAGCCAGCTGGAGAATACAACTCTGTATCACGCAGCAGCCATCTCAACAAATCATATTCCAGGGAAAACATCACACACACCATTTCCTTAAACGGGGAGGACAATATATCAGGTGATTATTCTACAGCAGTTAGGTCCCTCAGCCGAGATAGAAGTTTGGAAACAGCTAGTGGTGTTGAAGTCTCCCCTCAGTTAGATACTTCATTTATTTCACACCAGTTTCGCAGGAATGAAAATCTTGAAAAGTCACATGAGACAATTTCAAACTTGGACTTAAACCAATCCACTGACTCATCACTGGTTGAAACTGAGGCTCAGATTCATCTTCAACATTTACCAAGTGATAGAAAATCAAGTGCATTTAGTGATGTTCATAGATATCGCAGCATAAAATATCAAATGTGGGAGAAACCATCCAACGTAGGTCCTCGTCAACATCAGGATGCCGCCTTTCCCATTCCAGCAGGAATAACTAGGGAGAAGCACATCACTAGGAAGTGTTCTGAAAGTCGACACTGCCACCAGCAGGTACGGGGCTATGTGGATCTGACAGACTTTGACAACGACACTGATACAGACATCCAGTGCATGTGTAGTATGGCTAGTGTGGAACTGCCGTCCATGGTGGTCGGGGAAGAAAGCTTCAAGGGTCATGGAAGTAAAGCAAACAGTCCGATCAGTGTTCTTGGAAGACCTATTGTAGAATTTCAGAACCAAGCATTTGAATTTTCCGAAACCAAAACAGCCCTTGAAGAATTCACTGACACAGAATTGTGATGGTTGTTTACCCACTGAATGTCTCTAAATCCCGTTGCAGGTTTTGCCCAAGCTTTGAACTAGAATCTGAAGTTAGCTGTACAATGTGCTTTCTCTATGTTCTGAGATGAACAGCTGATTCAATAATTCCACATAATGGAGGGAATCAGTATTGAACTTTGTACTTAAAGACTGATGATCCATTGAAAATTGATTGTTTTGATTTATATCCGGTGATGATACTTCCTGAAGCACTCATAAAATTATCAGAGTAACTCCTGATGGCAACATCTAACTGTCTATCAGTTTGATAATTCTGCAACATTCCAGTCATGGGATAATGGCCTGTATATACATGTGTGTGAAGAAGACAACCCAGTGGCCATCCACATTGTAGTGTATGACACACAATCATATATAATACAAAAAATAACACTACTAATTTTGTTCTTTGTTTTTGTCTTTATACAAGGTTGATCAAGTTTCACATAGTAGTCAGTGACATGACAAGCTAACACTTACACCAGTGGGCTACCCCTTTGCCCGGTTTCTTGTAGGAAGGTAATTATAGTCAATCATGTGTCTCAGTACAGGAAATCACAAGTCAGTTATTCAAGGAGGCTTGGTCAATCATGTCTGCCTCACCTGGTTCACCATCTTACACAACTTTGTTGTGTCAGGACATCAGTTTTAAAAAAACAAACAAAAGTGACACCTTCTTTTGGCAATAAGATTAATTCATCAAGTCCAGTTATAAGAAAAAGGTGGAACAGTTACAATTTTACTCTGTGCAATAGACCCACTCTAGAAGACATAACTATTCAAGCTCATGTTTCTCATGAGTGAGTGAGTGAATTTAATTTTACGCCGGACTCAGCAGTATTCCAGCTATATGGCGGTGGTCTGTAAATAATCGAGTCTGGACCAGACAATCCAGTCATCAACAACACGAGCATCGATCTGCGCATTTGGGAACCGATGACATGTGTCAACCAAGTCAGCGAACCTGACCACCCGATACCGTTTGTCAGGTCTTACGACAAGCATAGTCGCCTTCTATGGCAAGCATGGGCTACTGAAGGCCTAATGTACCCCGGGACCTTCATGAGTCTGTTTCTCATGACGTCATATATGGCACCATTACATATCTGATAAATCTTCTCAGATGGCCTTCCTTCATCAGGAAACAGTCAACATGTGACAGACAGAAGACATTGTTTACACAACTCCAACCTGTAATCCATCACATTATGTTCATACTTGTCATGACACTGCAAAACACCGACAGGGATGACAAGCATTTTATAAAAAAGGATACAATTTCAAAAATATTTTACTATCTACATGGTCATCATATGTGTGTTGTTATTCTGTGTATGATACTTAATAAACAAACAGCCATGTAATACTGGGTGTAAACCCTTTCAACCATCACTTTGAACTTTCTAAAAATACATAAACACTCAAAACAAACAAATCTCCATCCACTGTTTGAGTTACAATGTACCAATGTCTGTGGAAAAAAATCACCCCAAAAGCTCGGAACATACAGTGAAAATAAAAAGAAGAGGTAAAAACAGACATTCTATTCGCCACTCATTAAATAATAATACCATATATGCTACGGCCTTGTTGTGTTGTGTCTACTACAAAGATAAGATAAGATAAGATATCGCCTTAAAAATATACTTTGAATGTTAATGTCCTGAAAACAGTAAGTGTTGAGTACACAACCAAATCCACTACTTCTGAAAGGAATAACACATTTTAACTAGCTAGGTCCAACAGGTTCACTGGGAGTTTGGAATTCATATTATGTCCGTAATCTTTCATATTACCTACATCAAGCAAATATTTATACCACCAGGTCTGGCACACCTATCTATCACTTCTCTTAACAAGTTTAGAAATGTATTACCATCTGATTCTGTCATGGTAAGTACACATAAGCTTAGTTTCTATAAATAGCTGCCAAACACGTCAGTTGAGAAAAATTCTTAATAGCTGGACAGCAACAAAGTGATTGGTTAATCCAATCTTAACTCATGAAATAACGATTAATCAAAGGTATATCAAATGATGACAACACAAGGCACCAAAAATAAACACGAAACTGCGTCATTACATTACATGGTCTTGCGCAGAGGATTTATACCATCAACGGTTAATGATAACATAAACTGAAGTTTGAGAGAAGGACATCGTCGTTGCTCTGAAAAGGGACTTTAATGTAGTTCTTCAAAACTCCTACAGCAGAAGAAATTTAAATGCCGCAAGTAAATACCTTACACCACGAAAGACAGATGACATCTGAGGAAATGATCTGTGTTTTGCTGGGAGGTACATAACAATATCAACTAATCAAGGAGACTATTTCCTTCAAATTCTTTAATGTGACAACGTTGAAGAGCTCCGAAAGAATGGAGTATATCACTGTAACAGCAATGGTCCTTCTGTGTGCTATTGGTGGTAGCACTTCATGCAGTCCACCTCCGTGCATGAAATGTGATGTGGGGCCAAGTGGACAACAAGAAGACTTTGTGTGCCAGCAGATTTGTCCCAGTTCCCTCCCACCGAGTGTAAAAACTCTGGTGCTGATGAACGGGAAGTGTCCTCCGATGGAATCCATGATGATGTCCAGATACATCAGCAGAATGACCCAGCTGGAGTCTCTCACCATCAATCGGTACAACATCCACAGGTTCTGGGGGGCCGTCTTTGAGACAAACACTCAGCTCAAACATCTCAACCTCATGCTTAATGACTTCAGTACTTTTGGGACAACAACTTTCCAAGGTCTGACAATGTTGGAGGAATTGAACATGATGCGAAGCAATATTGTAACTGTTCCTGACAATGGCTTCTCTCCACTGTCATCTCTGAAGACTCTCAACCTAATGGCAAACAAGATTACAGACATATCTGCGGCAGCATTTGCTGGGCTGTCCAGTCTTGAGACAATAGACCTAACATATAACCCAATCGCTACAGTTGCCAGCAAGTCATTCCAACCCTTACAGTCAGTCCAAACCATAAAACTTCTTAACAACCAGCTTACTGCAATCCCTACATCACTTTTTTCTAACCTCTCGAACCTGAAGACGTTGGACATGACCTCTAACAAGATATCCTTTGTTGCATCAGATGCCTTCACAGGAACTGCAATGGACACATTGGACATATCGCAGAATATGCTTACATCTGTTCCAAACTTCAAGACTTGTCGATCACCTCCAAGAACACTAAACCTTCAAAATAACAGGATCATATCTGTTGGAGCAGGTGATTTCAGTGGTTTCACAATGAAGACTCTGAACCTGAGAAACAACTCGATCAGTAAAGTGGAAAATGGTGCCTTTGCTGGAAGCCACATTTCAGAGTTGGACTTGGGAGAAAACCAGCTTAGCTCCTTGCCAGAGTCGATGTCAGTCATGCTGGCATCTGTGAGTATACTGAAGCTGGATCATCATGACAACTGGCAGTGCGTGTGTAGCCAGCTATGGCTGTCTCGTTACCTGAGCACACGTCATATACAGGACGGACCTACATGCATGAGTCCTATTATGTACATGGGTAGAAAATTGTCAGATGCCACACCTGATCTGGAGATTGAATGCAAATCAACAACTACGACTACTACTACTACTACTACTACTACCACGACAACAACAACTACCACAACAACCACTCCTACTACAACTACAACCACTACAACTACCACAACAACTCCAACCACTACAACAACTCCAACGACCACCACAACTACAACCACCACAACTACAACTACCACTACAACAGTTCCTACTACAACTACTACAACCACCAAAATGCCTTCAACAACAATTACATCAACAACAAGAATATCAACAACAACTACAAGAACCTCATCAAACCCTCTTCCCAAGGTGAAGGTGAAGGCTACTGCCATCAGTGGAGCTCAGATGGCAACCAATGAAATCTCTCTCGTGCCTATAATTGCTGGCGTAGCATGTGGTGTGCTGCTCTTGGCAGGCACTGCCACAACCTGCATTGTGTACAAGAACAAGAACAAGAACAGGAACAAAGTGTCCCCAAGGATGCATGCTGACAGTTTTCAGTGAAAGAACAAGTATCTGCTGGCATGGACTACACTTGTTTATGGAGCTTCAGTGTTTAGAAGCCATCTGTTATATGTCCAAAATGGTTAAATGATTTAAACCATGATAGGCTGTTATTAGCAGTTTCAAGACAAGCAGGTTTGTTTGTTGTGAGTGTAGATATATCCACTATGTTTACATTGTGCCATTTCAAACATTATGTGTTAATTAATTGTTTATGGTTCATATATTTTCCTAAGTGACTAATCAAATATGTGACGGATATTAACTAAAATAATGTAGAGCTTAGGCTTGCATGGTTAGCACTTCACTGCATTGTAAACTAACTAGCCATAACTGCACGATAGAACATTATCCTGCACATGTACAAGTCAACTGTGGCAATATGAGAAAAGAAATAAGAACACCATATTTGTTACAATAAATATGACTGATGAAGCAATTGAGGTAATAATTTCCGTGTATGAATATATACTTTTTGAGTGAGCTGGGTATTACAATGTTTTGGTATTAATCCTGAAATATCACAGCAGGGCACATATTGTGGACACCCACCCTGTTTCTTGTGGTGAATGACAGCTCAAACAATGAGGCCACCACCCTGCTATATCAGAGATACCACCCCACCACCAAGTGCTGCAAATAGCAGTTTCAGGGATCAGACTTAGTAGTTTGACCATAAAATTAGTAGTCAGCTAAATTCTTAAAATCATGATGCATTCTGTTAAAGATCATATGACACCAATCAAGAGTGAAGCTTTCATTTCACATACCTCCAACAGCAGATTATCAGCATTACATTTTTAATGACATCTCTTTTTGGCAAAAATTTTTCTGACTGACAAAAATGCATTTTTGTCTATATATCCAACTTTTAATGAGTATTCTTCAAATTTTGTAGAATTTATCATGCAATCATACTGGCATAGTTTCAGGCATAAATTCGTAGTGACGACAATAAAATCGTAGAGTTTGTCATTTTTGCTATACATCTGGAAGTTGACTGCACTAACATGAAACATTCCATGTACTAAATGACCTTTCATATCCTTATTTTAAGAGGTGCCCTCACTTGTACTACTGCAACATATAGCCATTCAATCATGGGAGCTTGTTGGTCATACACTTCAAATTGCTTTGTGACATTGACTCAACTTAAACTGGCATACCATCTATATGAGCAAGTTAATATGGTTTCAAATAATGCTTAACAGAACTTATAATAAATTGACCATTAGATATTTGTTTTTATCCTAAAGACATCTGGCAATCTGTAAGAAAATTTGCCAACCCAAAATAACCTTTAATATTTTGATTTCAACTTAAGAAGCTGTAATAAATCACTGTGTGTGACTGCTGGCCCTGATAAGCCATCAATGAGCCCACAGACATGAGGGTCAAGGCATTGATCAAGTCTAATGTATATTAAACTTCAACAAAATCAATAGTCTGAGTAAATATCACAGCAGACTCAACAATTACATCAAACAGTGTTTCACTAAGGAATTTTTAATTTGGAATCTCTATAACACATCAAGTGTGTGTTCACTTAAGTAAGTGTTATAAGAAACATGATTTAGTTGAAGTTGATGGCAAGGTGCAGACATCTTGAGAAGTCAGCCAGGGAGTCTGTGAACGTTAGCTGGTGACAAGTATGTAGAGATAGGTATTCACAACCACTTCAAATGTATGCTAATGACATTTGGTGACAAAATGACTGAAACTACCATCAACCAACATACATGTTGAAGCAATCTGCTCTGTCTGGAAGCTATCCTTTCACTGCATCATAACGTAACAACATCATGGTAAGTCACCACACTTAATAATCGGACATTTCTTTTGAAAGGTGACGACAATGGAATCCATGACGGTGAAATTTCTGTTTCCGATTCTGACACTGCTGAGTGTTGGAAAATGTGGCCCAGATAATAACTGTCGCCCAGAAATGAAATGTCCAATGGACCTTCCTCCTTCTGTGACTTGCCTGACCATGGTCCGCACTCCATGTGATGCATTCAAGGACGGGATGATGACAATAGTAAAACTTGGGAGTCTGAGAAAACTCCAGACTTTGATAATAAATGATTGTAACATCATCATGTTTCGGGGCTCACCATTTGCTGGAAATGCTGACTTGACTGACCTACAGCTCATATCAAACAGGTTCGGCACATACGACAACAGAACATTTCAAAACTTGAGAAAACTGGAATCTCTCAAGATAACAAGGAGTAATGTGGCTGTTCTTCCTGATGGTGCTTTTAAGGATTTAGTCTCCCTAATCCATCTTAACCTGCAGCTGAATCATATCACAACCATAAAACAGGGAAGCTTCTCTGGACTAGGAAGACTGCAGACACTGGATCTTAGTTACAACAGCATAACAACTATTGAAGCCAATACATTTGACTCACTGACTTCTCTACAAAGCATAACCCTTCAAAATAACCAGATCTCCTCCCTTCCAGATGCAGTTTTTGAAAAGGTAATTAATTTGAATACACTAACTCTAAAATCAAACAATCTTACAAAATTTACCACAAGCTTGACTTTGGACAAACTTGACCTGTCCTCAAATGAACTTACATTGATTCCAAAGGCCCATTCAAAAATGCTTGAACTTGAAAATAACAAGATCTCCATTGTCAAAAGTGGAGATTTTGTTGGAATGACAACTGCATTGGTAGATTTGAAACACAACCCAATTTTTTACATTGAACCTGGTGCCTTCAGTGGCAGTACTATCTCTGAGCTGAATCTTGACTCCACCAAGTTAACATCTCTACCCCAGTCAATGTCCTCACTGACTAACAAGAACACTACATTGAAGCTGGACATGAACCCTGACTGGAAGTGTGTGTGTGACCAGCTGTGGCTGGCTCGGTACCTGAAGGGTGGAGGAGGAGGAGGACCTTCCTGCAGCTCACTGAAGCATGTAGGTCAGAAGTTAGGCGACATAGTGCTGGACCTCGAAGCTGAATGCATGACGACCACAACATTGTCAAGTTCTTCAGGAGACATCAAGACAGTGTTTCCAAAATCGACCAAGTTAAAGCACTCTTCCAGTCAAGGACCAGAAGAAGCTGGGCAGTCCAGCCCTGCTCCCATCATTGTTGGTGTGACCTGTGCAATCCTCCTGGCAGCTGCAGTCATCCTGGGACTCATGTTATGGAATAAGAAGTTCAAGGTGAAACCTTCTCAAGCATCACCGAGGCACATGGAGCTGCCAGATGCTCTGACCAGCAGGAGTGAGCCTGGAAAAGCTCCATCCTCCACTGGCTGTCATCAAGGCTTCACAAATGGACCACTGCAAAAGCGGTTTCTGAGCCCATGAATGAAAGATTGGTATACAGTGGAATCTGTCAAAACCAGCATCTGTCTAATCCACCAAGTTCTCAACATCGGCAAAAATTCAAAGTACCTTTGGTGGCTTGGACATTTATCATCAGCTCTGCAATCCGGCACATTGCCTAAAGTGGATTATTTCCTGAGTCCAAATGAGTGCCGGATTAGACAGCTTCCACTGTATATCCTATTGTTTTGATGCACTGAAAGATTACAGAGTATAGCTGTCAGAAATTAAGGTAATACAACTCAGACATAATTTCATATTGCTACTATGGTTAATCACTATATATTATATAGGACAGGTAGTGGTTCTTATGACTCTTATAATATATTACAATACTATACAGACTGTGATTGTTATGTCTAATATTGCCCTACCAAATAGATTGTTTGTGTTACTATGTGATTGTTCTGACCTCTATATCACCACACTGTACAGACTGTTAGACATGTTATTGTTGTTTACTCTAGTATTAATCTACTTAATAGGCCGGAGTTGGGTTGCAATGACTGTACTATACTAACACTCAGCTGTACAGGTCGTAGGACAAGGTATGGTCATCAGTGTAATATTGCCTGCCACACAGACTGTAGGCCAGGTTTTGTTATGCCTTGATCCACATACTGTACACACTGCAGCACTGAAATATCAACCCACCATAAAGATTATATGATGAAACAGGGTTGCAGTGACTGTGATACTTACCTTCTGAGTAAACAATTCCACTTTTTGGCCAAGTGCTCTCTTTAATGCAGGATTTGCTTGGTACGCAAAATTATTCTTTGGTCTACCAACAGTTATTTACGCAAAATTCAACAGATCAGTACTCAGGGCCAATATATGCCCCCTCAGTCTTGATGACAAACAACCTGTTGACCATCATATTGTCTACAAGCACCTGCTGATATAGATATCTGCTGTGTAGTCTCATAAATCATTTTTTAAGTAGGTGAAATCAGTGTATGAAAATAAACCCTATCTGACAGCTGCAACCTTTGGTCTGGGCTGACAAATTTTGAAACTTTTCGTCAATTTTGCCATAATTTCTAATTAACATATTAATATTCTATTAACATATTTGGGCTGGCTCTTTGTCAAACTTAATTCATACACTGACAAAATACAAATAAACATGTAGTCTTAAGACTTCAAACTCTATGTCAACTGCTTCAATGGATTAATAGAAACCATAGTGAACAAAATGACTCCCACATCCTGTCTCACAGACACAGGACAAGCTGCTGCCAGTACTCATCTGACTTGCTGCTAGGTTATCTTGATTAATGAACTTCCATATCTAGCTTATTTCCATGACTTGTAATATACAGACAGGACCATATATCAAACTCAGTGTGGGTATGACCATTAATAATGTGTCTTATCTTATCTTTTCTTCTTGATGAATGAACTGCTCTAATTGGGTGACAATGTGAGCCATTAGTGTCCATTAGTCCCCCAGGTGGCCAGCACATTCATCCCAGACTCGCATTCATACTAGGCTCAGGGATAGAGATCTATAATGTTGAGGATGGCTGCTTGTCACTGCTTTAGAGTACATATATCTCTCTAACACTGATTAAATCATAGATCTACATCTAAAGTACGTAACTGTCCAACTGACGGAAGAAACAGAGATACTGAACACTCTGTTTCACAGGTATTCTTATTACCTGTTGTTTAAAATTAACAATCTACTCAAGAGATAAATAGGGAAAACTTCATGGTGACAGTTTTGCATAAAAGTATTATTAATATTATTTAACTTTTAAAAAATATTGTGCCACATGAACCAGTATCAGATGTCCACCTCCAAGACACAGTGACAATTGTAGTACAAAGAATGTTGATTCTTTAAGTGAACTAAAAAGGAATCAAGTAATTTGGGGTTCCGCTTCTTGGTTATCATAACACTGGTAAAAAATCACCAACCTCAGGTCTATATATCAGTGATGGAGTGATTGACAGGAGTTAACATTTGTCACTATCTGATAAACAACAGTTCAAGTTGTGTAGTCAGTATGAAAACATGCTAGCATTATCCCCTCAACTTACCTGCCTCATGTGAACGCATGTACATATCAGGGTATTTAATTGTCAAATTTCTTTCCAGTCAAGCTCAATGCACTTTCATTTTGATTAAAAATGCTATTCTGTGTTATAGCATTGTCTGTTATTTGTCAACTTGACTTTTACTTATATGGATAGAACATGATGCACTGTGTAAACTGTACAATAACATAAAGAAAACAATGCTCACACATACAAGCACTCATGAGACCAAAAACCAAAACTGATTAAAGAGTGTTGAAAATTAATTCAGTTGCTATGACCGATATTTCAGTTATATCAAGATGGCTTTATGAGGAAATGTTGAAGTTCTACCCACTTTGATGAGGTCTGCTGTAGGTATGGGTAATTGAACCGAGTGCCCAGAGCACTCAAGATGGCATGTGATCTGGTCTCACATGGAGTAATAGATAAGTATCTGCATTATGGTACATTATGGCTGATCTGCCCTGCTTATTGATGTGACTCTAACTGACAGGTTCACGGAGGACTCCAAAACTAACAGTGAGTGAGTGAGTGAGTGAGAGTGAGTGAGCATTCCAATATTCCAGCTACATGATGAACAGCACTGGACCTTGTCTTGACAGGTAGGATTCAAACCAAGGTCTATGATGTGGCAAGAACAATTCCCCAATCAAAATACAGGCCTGCCATGTTTGTGTCAAAATATGACTTATCCTCCTTGCATATCTCCAGTTTTATCCTGAGACATGATCACATACTGTCATATCTGAAGGTTGAAAATAACATTAGCTAGATTCAGTTCAAGTACTGGGGTCCAGCTTTGCTGCACCCAGCTACTTGAAATACCCAGCACTGACAACATGTCATTTCTCCATGTTGTCAATAATAGCAAGAGTTACCTACCCCTGACTGGAGGTCGGTGAGTGTCTGTGTGATGATGATATTGAAGACAGCGTGAGATCGGCTACTTTCACTGTTCATGTTGGTTGCTGCTACTGTTCTAGATTTGTTCCCTTCACTCATCAAACTATCTATATCCTGCAACAACAGAACACCATTGGTTGGAGATATGCTTTGAGTGAGGGAGTTTAGTTTTATGCCTCATTTAGCAATACGTCAGCATTATCATGGTGGGGGTAACTAGACAATGAAGAGCTGCAAATCTGCTCAATCAATTATGCAACTTCAAGCAAGCAATATTGTTTAACAGTACCTACTGAGCCATATCACTTCCCTGAACAAATGAATGTAGCATTGGGAAAACACAGCAGACTAGAACTGTCAATACTGAACAAACACATTTTCAGTTAGTTCATAACCTTCCTCATCATCTGTTCCTTCAAGAGTGTTCCCAGTTCCAGCACATATTACCTAAAATATCTGCCAAGACTCATCCAGTTGACATGTTGACTGCCACCATGCTTGTAGTATCAATGTCTGGCCCAATTTGCCACTATGATTTTTCTTGTAGTTATCTCAGTATTCAAGACAAGTTTCACAAAGAATGCCAGGAGATATTTGTTTCTTGTGCCTATTTTGTCAGCATGTGAAATATTTTAAATAACCACTGATGTAGCTATGAGATAACTCATAGTGGCAAATTCAACCACAACTGGTACTTTGAGTATACATGTGTGAGGGGTCAACACGTTAACATCACTGTGATGTGCAAAAGCCTACCTGGAAGGATCCGACAGCCAAGGTAGATAACCCATCCACGTATGGCCCCAAAATGTTGTGTTCCCGAACCTTAAGGTGCTGTTTGTTCCTGTAACACGACGCATGACATCAGTGAGTTGAAACATATATCACTCTGCTACAGGTGTTGCAATGCACCGGTGAAATCATCTGAAATTTGACACTTGGGTTAATGTATCTATACCTGCGCACAGGGGTTAAAATATATGAACCTGGACACATGGGTTAACATATCTGAACCTGGACTCCTGGGCCAACATAGCTGAATTTGGGCATGTGTTAATTCATATCTGGATTTGGACACATGGGTCAATATATCTGAACATATCTGGGGTAGAGAGAAAGACCTGTGAAACATGAAAGGTTTTTGATGACTGCTCCTCCTCACTATCAGCCCAGAGGAATGACTTACTGCCCCTTCAAAGAACTCAGAAATTGTTTGATTGTTTGATCAAGGTTACAATTTGGATGACCTCAGCAGGGTTTAACTGAGTTGTATGGTAGACGTGTGGTGGGTATTTCAAAATGTGACATATCAGTGACAAAAATGATAGATGAAATTTCTTACTTTGAGCATATGTTCCTCTGATATTTTGGCAAATACCTGACTATGCATTTAGAACTGACGCCGCTTTTGGCTGGCGTGAATATGGAAAGTAAACATGTTAACAAATTCAGGAAAGAGAAAAACTAAAGGCAACAAGGACCCACTCTTTAACCTGTAAACAAAATAAACAAAAAGTAAACTTCTCATTATAATGTCATCCTTTAAGCAAGCAGATTGTCTCCCCTGTGTGAGACCTCAGGCATGCTTGATAAATCCTGATGTTTTTAATGAAACTGACCAGGCCATCTCAGGACAAGCCCGAACCAGTCACTGTGAACTGACTGAAGGCCATTGATCATGCTTATAAAAATGATATGAGCTGTCAGGAAAAGACATCTTGTTATTGATTTACAGTGGCAATGAGTGATGGATATCAAGCATTTCTTGTGAATTTTTTTTTCACATAGTTTGGAAAATAGATTAAATCTTAATTAAACTTTACTCCAAACTCCAACTTTCACTTGATTACTGCGCTATCAATGTTTTATAGGGAACATCAGGAACATGAATACTGACAGCATAGGATGTCCTGCGCTTAAAAAGTTTTCAGACATTTCCATATCAAGGGAAGGCGATGTTTTTACAACTCAAAGAACATGATGATGTGACAAACCCTGTCAGATCTAGCAAGTCGTGGACTTTCTCATTGTAGATTTCCATGTAGGAGACCTCCACCTTGAAAGTCAGGTTTGGCTTAGTGACCTTGGCGATGTGGTCAAACAGAGCATCACACAGGCGAGGGATGATTCCCTTCTGCTCCTTCGTCCCCATCATGGTGTATGACTTCCCCGACCCTGCAACAACAGCATCAACCATCATCATTTGAATGATGATGCAGCATCAATGCTACGTGGAGATGCTAGTCTCCTTCATTACCATACTGAGTGCATAGGAAAGTTAGTACAGAGCACTTCTGAACTCACAACTGTAAACTGAGAAGGTATATTCAGATACTGTTATGGTGGTAAAAACCCATTCCAATCAGTACTTGTAGAACTCTGCCTGAAGTAAGTTTATGTTAAAATAGAGATGGCAATCATTGGGTGAGTGAGTGAGTTTAGTTTTATGCAGCACTTAGCAATATTCAAGCTCTCTAAATAATCGAGTCATCAACAGCACGAGCATCAATCTGCGCAATTGGGAATCGATGACAAGTCAGTGAGACCGACCATCCGATCCTGTTAGTTGCCTCTTATGACAAGCACAGTTGCCTTTTATGGCAGGCGTTTGTCATAGGGCAATGGCCATTCTTCTCAAATTATTCAGCACAGTCTTATGATATTCAAACATGAATAAATTTGTTTTAGTATAACTATTACAAATGGACAAATGGGATCAGCTAAAGCTGTTTCTACAACTGTTTTCTTACCTGTTTGTCCATAAGCAAATATACAGCCATTGTATCCCTCGTAAGCACATTCCAAGATGTCGTTGCCCAGACATTTGAACACTGTCTCTTGGTCTACATGAAACAATATGACATTAATTGGTATAAACTCATGAGCTCAATCTCTGGTTTGGTTAGCTAATTTTCATCTGTGTTATAAATACACATTTCAGACATGGTAGATATAACAATTCACTAACTATGTCAGTTGTACACAAACTACAAGAACTATTACTTTGAAAGAAGATGACAGTGTGATCCTTCAAACATTATTGTTACCTGCAAATTTTGGATCATTTGGACGCATGGACCAGAAACAATGGTCAAAGGCAAAAGTCTGAAAAGAGGAAAAAAGGGATGTGTTTAGCAAATATTTCAATTTCAGTCTAAAAGAACTGGACTGCATAAATTGCGTGCTTATACAATATGCTGTAACACTGACAGAAAAACCTCCACTAGTTAGGTAATTTATGACTACTTCACATACCCAATGCCTAACCACACTTTGGTACAAGGGAGGCAACTCTTGTAGCTTTGCTACAAGCACTTTCCCGATCTGTTCATAAATGGTCATGTTTTCATCAGAAACAGTAACATTTTGCTTCACATATGTGATACAGGTATAGGGGTATTTTCCGTAACAAAAATCGTACAAACACAGATGACAACGTTTCTTGAATCTGGGACAAATGAGGACTGTCTACTGCTGTCAGTATTTTCCGCAAGTGTTGAGTATATTGAGTTCAGGAAAGAAAATAGATATATTTTAAAAGTGGTGTCTAATTTAAGATTATTTCACTGATAAAGAATGTATATGTGTACTCTGGTGGTGTCCAGGTAGACCCTCCACCAGACCATGGAGGTGTACATATCAGTATAAGAGCAGTGGGGACACACAGAAAGGAATTGATGGGTTTCCCAGGTACAATAGCCACACTTCATGGACACCGAAAATAGCAATATCAGTCAAGAGTAAATCTGATTCATTTTAATGACTTAACTTTGCAAAATATGTATATACTGATTGATAATACACTACTGTACAGACACTTTGATAAGAAGTAATCCAACTTAAAATATTTTCATCACACTAAATGCCGTTTGCTTGACAAGTTATTTCAGTAAAATACACAAAAGATCAGCAGCCTGTAATAACTGATGATTGATTGGCTGGAAGAAACCCATTCCAGCCAGTGATCGATGACAAAATCCCAAGCAATTTTCATCACAAGGATAATAGCCCTGATCTCTTCTATAGTTAAAAAGAACCTGATTTCATGAAGAAATATAATTGAGAAAACCCAGTATAGACTGAGGCTCCTCTGTCACTGAGTTAAGTGGCATACAGATATCAGCTTCAATATCTGCATGTTACCATTATATAGAATCTTTTTCACATCACATCAGATAAAGCCTTATTTCAGCGAATTACACAGAAAATTTCCATGACAAAATAATTTTTTATTCATGCCTTAGAATCAACTAACAAACCCATTCACAGCTCTAAGCTAAAACTCAGTGATTCATCGGCTGGCTGTGGCCACCACTTTAATCAGCTACAACAATTGCAAATCAATAACCAAGGCAGTTTGTATTCATATTACGAGCTACCTTTATTACACACTTATTTCATCAGTGAGAAAATTTGTCATTTTTTTGGGCTCAAACTACTGCAGGGGTCACACGACACCCTGGTTGAAAACTAAGATAGACTGGCATTCAATGATGACTGGGAAGATGCTAGGGGCCCTGAACATGGATTCAGCATATGGTGTGGGAGGATTGTGTCAGAAGGCATCAAGAAGACAGTCTTTCAGAAACACTGTCTTTGGTACTGAACACGTATCTGCAGGCTCAACTAAAATATTGACATTTCACTGGGGAGATTCTGTTTCTGGGCAAATATGAAGAAATGGGATATTTATCAACTACGATGAACATGATAGGACTCTCTGATATGGACACAATGCTGAACAACTACTCAGGCATAATTAAATCCATCATAAAATTTAACTCCATGGGATCCATAATGAAATCTCTGGTTAATGAAATATGACCAGAATCAGATTACTTCTGCAAAACTGAGTCGTATTTGGATGATTAACAAAGAAACATTGAATTTATGAGATCAGATGGTTGTTTTGCCAACACACCTGATAAATACTCCATTTGATTTGGACAGTCATAAAAGTGATGAGACGTATGTTAAAAGAGGTTATTCATAAACTCTTGTATCATCAATATATGTAAATGCAGGGTTTCAACATTTTTTGAAAGACACTTGCCAAGGGCAAGTGACTTTAAGAAAGTAAATTGTACTGACTACTTTTCGACTTTTTCTGATTTTATTAGTCATGATGATGTAATTATGAATGAATAAATCAACCTGGTATTTGATGTTTGTGTTTATTGGACTATTTATCAAAAAGTGATAAATAGCAAAAGAAAGATCATTGCAAAATGTAATGGATACATTTTGAGCAGATATGAAGTGAAATCTAAATTTATTTGCAGTTTGAAACCATAACTTGAAATTAACTAAAAGGTCCATACATAAGTAAGATACCATTATTTGATTGCATGAAATGAAAACTGAGTTGTCCTGGGAGTCAGGCGATAGGATTTTTGACCCCCTGAAATAGTGCCCTATCTGGCAGTTATGTAATAGATAGAGAGCATAAAGTTTGAACATTGATGGGTCTTAAAACAGCTCTAGTCTAGAAACAGCTGAAATAACCTGTAAGTATTCATTTTCCTTGCTGGAGTAAACATATCTAGGTGAGTGAGTTAACATCACTTTTAGCTTCAGTGTGCTGAGTCAGCTTCATGGACTGTAACAGAAGACCAGTTACAGCAAGTAGCTTAAACAAGGTGCTGAGACCATAGAATTATAATCACAGCCACTCAGTCACCATGTGTAATGATCAGTGTTGTCCGTGAATGATGAAACTCAATCAGCTGATTGCAGGACTCCAACTACTTGATTCAAGTCTCATAGCAAAAGATGGAACTGTTGCTTGACGAGATTCTAGTACAACCACGACAAAAGAGAAATCCCAGGCTCTTCAGATTTGCTTCTTATCTACTTGCCAAATGTGGTATGGACACCTATTTGGAAACACAAAAACTCCTGCAATCTTCAAATCGTGGGTTCAAGAACGGATGCAGGCAATATTGAGAACATTCATGAGGGGACTACAGTAATTCTAGGGCCTGTTACTTATTGCTTCTGCCACTTATATGACCCACTGCATCGACATTTTTATTGACAATCGGAGACGGTGTATAAATATTATTTATTGATTATTCATAGATCTTGGGTGGTCATCAACTGGTTTCACAAATTAGTTCTGTGAGAAATGATTTTGGCTTAACCTCTTCATTTCAGTTAGCAAGTCACCTTGTCAAATCAGAGAGATACACATTGGGCGTTACATTTAATTTTTGATATATCCTTACAACTAAGTAGCAAAAGGAGGTTAGAATATACGAAATTATGACTAAAATCAACACTGAAGTACTCTGAATGACAGCATTCACTATTGTCATGATGTTATCTGTCAAGATGGAGTTGAAAATTGGAAGACAAATTTAAAACACTTCCAATCTGTAAACACATCTTTTGTGTTGGCCATACAGAAAAATTATGAGAGGCATGCAACAACTATGCTGTGATGTCACAGCTAAGGGAGCCAACGGAATAACTGTTTAAGCATACCACTATGACTTAGTTATAATTTTCATTTCCATTCTGCTTGTGTTTGTGGAATCTTCAGGGTAAGGCAACCATAATCCAGGGGGAATGTTTACATAATAATTTGGAGATGTCCTCAATCCGAAAAAAATGTAATGTTCAGTTTATCCGCTGTCAGTGGCATTTCGGGAACTAATCAGAATCAGAACATGTCGCTGTCATCTGCATTGATTGAAACACATATGCAAATCTTCAAGTTCGTTAACAGATTCATGAGCTCTGTTTTGACCTCATGCCAGACAATCTGCTCCCATTGTCAGCCACTGTGACCTTTTCACCTCATTCCTTCATATTACTACAGTACATCAACAACAAATGAACAACACGAAACATCACTTAAAATTACAACTTGAGTGAGTAAATCAGGGTGTATGTTGCTGTGGGGTAGTTAAGGAAAACCCTGTGTCAGTCTGTTGTGTGAGGAAAGCCTCAAGAACTGATGCAAGCCAGAGATGTTGGTGACTTTGCAGGAAAACCCTGTGTCAGTCTGTTGTGTGGGGAAAGCCTCAAGAACTGATGCAAGCCAGAGATGTTGGTGACTTTGCAGGAAAACCCTGTGTCAGTCTGTTGTGTGGAGAAAGCCTCAAGAACTGATGCAAGCCAGAGATGTTGGTGACTTTGCAGGAAAACCCTGTGTCAGTCTGTTGTGTGGAGAAAGCCTCAAGACATGATGCAAACCAGAGATGTTGGTAACTTTATAGGAAAATCCTGTATCAGTCTGTTGTGTGGGGAAAGCCTCAAGACGTGGTGCAAGCCAGAGATGCTGGTGACTTTGTAGGAACCCTACAGCACAGGTAATCTGTGGACAGGTACTTCTCAGGCAAGGACATGAACCACGACCGGCAACTGAATCTGGCATGATGACGCCATGCAAGCTGGACATCATATCCAGGCTTCACAATTTGGTACAGCACTTCACAGATTTGATTACCACATGTAGACTACTCCATAAGTCTTGCTCTAGTTTTAATTATATAAAGGAAGTTATTTGAAATCAGAACCTTCACATCACCACAGACTGAGTCAAAGTGTCAGAGACGGTGGCATAGAAAAGCCTCCAGCTATGGGAACTGTCACCGTCCTCACTTTGTCTTGCTAATTACATAGGTTTTTGTTGCACAAAAAGGTGAATATAAACTGGCAACAATTTAAAGCCTTGACTTTCAACTGCTCATATAACTCCTAGCTGGATATGAAATTTATAAAAGACTCTTTCAGGAAACCACTTTTACTTTTTTCAAGATGGAGCAGGTTTTGTCTGTTTTTGGAGATGGGGGCTTTAGCGTTCCTTAATAGACATGAATAGCATGAATATTCATTATTTGAGCAATGTTGAGTGAAAAGGGCCTCCCAAGCGAGTAATTGAGGATAAAATGGTTGACCTTTTATATTCTGTTTATGCAGTGGATATGCATCAAACGTTTTTGATGTCTAAAATCATTATCTAAAAATAAAAATGTTATGGGTTCTTGGTGCCAATAACTGGAGTCATTGTCCCCATTTACTTCGCATGTTGTAATACAGTAACAAATTAATAACCAATGACTCTCTCTGCTGCACAATCCAGCACTTACACTGTCAAGATAACTAGTTCAACAGACATAAGAAAGATATCATCTGTTATATGAAACAAAGACTTCAGATTGACGAGGTGCTACCTATATACATTCTGCTCTAGGTTCACAAAACACCTTCTGGTCTTTACAGCTTGTACTAGGTTCACAGACAGCTTGTGGATGTGCAGTGCTTTCACGATTTTATCTGCACATGTACATGAGGATCTGGGTTAGAATTCATATTTTGCAGCCCATGCTTGCTGCATGAGGCCATTGATCATAATTTGGTGTTCTGACTTGCTGACTTGGTTGATTCATATCAACTTATCCAAACTGCATATATTGATGCACATGATGTCAGGCATTGGATTTTCTGTCCTTCCCTCCACCATTTACAGACCCTTTTGCTGAGTGCATTACTAAACAACCAACAAATAACATGAAATAAATGCGCTAAACACATTCTGAACTGAATTACTCAATGGCATATCAATTAAAAGACTCAATTACATGTTGATAAGTGACATCATTCTTTAATATCAGTTGTTTTCCAGATAAAAATACCTGAGACATAAAACTTGTAAAAAGAATGAACATCATGCTCAGATATAAACCCACACAGTCATCATTAATCAGCTGTAAGACGGGTATGTATTCCAGGTGTCCACCCCGGATTATCCACAACTGAGAGAGAGAGAGAGTGAGTGAGCTGCATGAGGGTTTCAAAAGGACATGGTAAACAATCCATAGCTGTGATATTTGTCAAAATGTACACAAATTGTTTTTATTCACAAAAATATACTTCGAGTAACACGGTTTTGATGAGATATGAGAAAACACTACTACTACAGTATTTCAAATGCCACTGAAAACAGATTTATTATAAATACTGATGTCATCACTGGCTACCACTCAGTCAGAAAATGATGACCATCAGAATAGTGTACAATGAACTTGAAATGTATTCCTATTTGAGGTACTAAGTTGGTCCATGTATAGTGTAACGTTTTCTGCACAGAGATGCACTTTTGACTATCAGCATATACATATCTGCTGGCATCCATCGGGGCAAGAAGCTGTTCATCCATCATTCTACTGTCACACAATGGCAGAGAAGCATTCACAAGCCCATGTGTATGGCAACTTGATCCAGGATCATCTCTTGTGTGAGATTTATAACCTGGATTATTCTTCTGGACAACATTTACAACCTGTAGCCCACTTACAACGATGGCAACTTCATTAAGATAGTTGTTTCGTGTAGATTAGATTGGGCGATCACATGACAGCTCAAACACCAATAAAAATGGATTATTGGACAATTTGGTATCGTGACTGCATTAGTGTAGTCTCTGTGGACCTTGCAGGTATCTGGCCGATCCACAGCTAGCTGAGTTACTGGGCTGTAGTTTGACAGATTAAGAAACCCATCCTCTTATTCCATCTTTTCATGGTAAAAGTAGAGGGAAAGTAAGGAAGCGAGGACATATATCAGACGGATGAGACTTTATGGGTATCATATAATTCATACTTTGCAGAACTATTCAGGCTGGTCGCCATGACATAGGGAATGTTGGTTGTCCCTTCATTACGCTTCAAACTTAAACCCAACACTTACTAAAAAAAAGTTTGAAAAAATTAGAAATGATGTTAAGTTGGTATTTTAAGATATAAACTTTGAATGATGACGTAAAAGAAGTTTCTATTAATTGGTGCCACCATCAAATTAGGATGGAGAGAGTGAAATTTGTTCAATGCTGCACCAGCAATTTTGCAGCTATTCAGGCAAATCAAATATGGAGGATATCTTCAGGTGATGGTCCTCAAGGAATCAAATTGTTCCTATTTTTTTTTCATGTTCAATCTAGGGCTGGGATGGGTCGAAATTTTCTACCCTGGTACCCCTTTCTCCATTAGCCTACACTTCCTGGACAACCATTATGTTAATTCCTGACATTGAATTTGTAAGAAATGGCAAAAAATTCTTCAGCTTGGAGGCTATAATTTAAGGGGTTTTTTTCCGATATCTTAATCATGTATTATGTTCAAAACAGCTGACTGTAAATATGTCTAGATCTCAAAGACAATGCAACCTTTTTAAAACAAACAAACAAATACATTACATTCTTCAATCTATAAGTCACACGATCGAGACAGGTTTGTGTATTGAGATGGGTACTCAGGTCCAATTCATTACCCACCCATTCCAAGTATCCTAGTTACCCATCCCAGTCCTACTTCAGTCATCCCGAAACATCACACCAATTCTGGTAACTGAGAGAATACTCATGGCTCTTCTGATATTCTGCATTGTTTTCCCCAGAAAGTTCAACATCACGCTTAATTTGTTAATCTGCTTAAGTATTCCAGGCACAAAGAAGGCTGTCCTAAAGAATTAAGCAAATCCCTGAAAGGGGCAGTGTCCAGTGTACAAGGTTACTCCCTGGGTTACAAACTGCAGCACCACACAATGCATTTAGACAATCAGTAATGTGGCCTCCCATTACAGACAGTCAATTCTGTATATAGTGGAGATAGGTGGTGACAGCAATTAAGGATTGGATGAGAACCTGTACATACAGTCAAGCTATATCACAAGTTCCTGTACACAAACAAACACAGAATTAAAGAGTCTAAAACAGTCAATGCCTGCAAGGCCACTATTCCCTAACTCTTGGCAAAGGATTATTCGCCCACTATTACCCATGAAAGAAAAATCTCCCTTGGCCTTAAAGAAACGAGATGTTTTGGTGCATGATGTAGTTTTTCTGATTGTAACATATTTCATCTTCATCATCTCGGCAGAACCGCATACATGTGACTCCAGACATCAAACAAGGGAGGGGTGGGGTGTGTGTGTGACCTTTTTGGAAGTCACTTTCGGTTTTGTATTTTAAGAATACAAAATGGCTTGTAAGTGAGTTATTGTGTCATATTTGAGAAAATGCTTGCTTGTGTTTAAGTCAAAAGGAAACATGATCATTTCACTTGAGGCTGAGCGTCATTTCGAGGCAAGGTCAATGTTGCATTCAGGAATATGGCACTTGACCACCAACATGTATGTATGTGTGACTGCACTAGGGGTTAAAAAATCCCTATTGCTGATGCCTGGGACTAGTCAGTTTTCATTTCGGGCAATCAAATAATGATATCTTACTTGTCTGAGGGCTATCAGGTATGTTTTGCTTGCGGTTTCAAACAAAAAATAAACTTGGATTTCATTTCATATCTGCTCAAATGTATTGACATTGCATTAAATGTAACAATGACCACAAAGTAGAGTTATCTTTCTTTGCTATCTATCACGTCTCAATAAACAGTCCACTAAACATTAACATCAAATGTCATGTTGATTTATTCTTTCACAATTACATCATTTTCATTGTGTCTAAATAATCAGGGCAAGTGGACAATTAGTCAGGACAACTTCTTAAAGTGGCTTTTAATGGCAGCATGTATTGGTTCAGAATTTGTTAGATTTATAGTGCCAGCCCTCTAATATACCACACCATACTGATTCAGTTTTTGTTTCAGCCCTCAACCAGCGCCATGCAGGGTAAATACAAGTAACATGTGGCATTGTACCTTGGTGTAGCACAACCAAGGCATTGAACCAAGGATCTTTAGCTCTCTATGCTACTGTTGAGCCATGGATCTTTAGTTCTCTATGCTACTGTTGAACCAAGGACTTTTAGCTGTCTATGCTACTCTTGAACCAAGGATCTTTAGCTCTCTATGCTACTGCTGAGCCAAGGATCTTTAGCTCTCTATGCTACTGTTGAGCCAAGGACTTTTAGCTGTCTATGCTACTGTCGAGCTAAGGATCTTTAGCTCTCTATGCTACTGTTGAACCAAGGACTTTTAGCTCTCTATGCTACTGTTGAGCCAAGGATCTTTAGCTCTCTATGCTACTGTTGAGCCAAGGACTTTTAGCTGTCTATGCAATTGTTCAACCAAGGACCTTTACATCTGCACAACTGCACAGCTGAGCATGACACCCCTGAAAGCTTCTTGCATACTTGTATCTGGACTACAGTATATAATTTTGATAGAAACCAATAACTTCATTTAAATTAAAAATGAACCCCAGTGGGCTGGGAGAGGCAGAATCTGATGAGATTTTAGACTTGCTTGCTTACAGAATGGTCAAAGTAGAATGAAAATAAAGTGTTTCAGAGACAGACTGAACCCTATCTCACAACAGGTTGTTTACTGAATGATACACCCCACAGCACTTACCTGTACCGTGACGATAATGACTACATCCCACAAGAAGACACGTCCTGTACCCTGATGTTAATGACTACATCTCACAAGAAGACACTGACCTGTACCTTGATGTTAATGACTACATCCCACAAGAAGACACTGACCTGTACCCTGATGTTAATGACTACATCCCACAAGAAGACACTGACCTGTATGCTGATGTTAATGACTACATCTCACAATGAGACACTGACCTGTATGCAGATGTTAATGACTACATCCCACAATGAGACACTGACCTGTACCCTGATGTTAATGACTACATCCCACAAGAAGACACTGATCTGTACCCTGATGTTAATGACTACATCTCACAATGAGACACTGACCTGTACCCTGATGTTAATGACTACATCTCACAATGAGACACTGACCTGTATGCAGATGTTAATGACTACATCCCACAATGAGACACTGGCCTGTACCCTGATGTTAATGACTACATCTCACAAGAAGACACTGATCTGTACCCTGATGTTAATGACTACATCCCACAAGAAGACACTGACCTGTACCCTGATGTTAATGACTACATCTCACAATGAGACACTGACCTGTATGCAGATGTTAATGACTACATCCCACAATGAGACACTGGCCTGTACCCTGATGTTAATGACTACATCTCACAAGAAGACACTGATCTGTACCCTGATGTTAATGACTACATCCCACAAGAAGACACTGACCTGTACCCTGATGTTAATGACTTCATCCCACAAAGAGACACTGACCTGTACCCTGATGTTAATGACTACATCTCACAAGAAGACACTGATCTGTACCCTGATGTTAATGACTACATCCCACAAGAAGACACTGACCTGTACCCTGATGTTAATGACTACATCCCACAAAGAGACACTGACCTGTACCCTGATGTTAATGACTACGTCCCACAAAGAGACACTGACCTGTATGCTGATGTTAATGACTACATCCCACAATGAGACACTGACCTGTACCCTGATGTTAATGACTACGTCCCACAACATGACACTGTTCTGTACCCTGAAGAAAATATACTGGCTGCCATGACACTGTTTGTCACCTAACGATTACATGACACAACAAGACACTGTCCTGTACCCTCACAATAGGACACTGGCGGCTATGACACTGTTCGACACTGTTTGTCACCTAACGATTACATCACAAAAAAAGGACACTGTCCTGTACCCTCAAGTAAGGATACTGGCGGATAATGACACTGTTCGACACTGTATGTCACCTAACGATTACATCACACAACAGGACACTGTCCTGTACCCTCACATAAGGATACTGGCGGCTATGCCACTGTTTGACACTGTTTGTCACCTAACAATTACATCACACAACATTACACTGTCCTGTACCCTCACATAAGGATACTGGCTGCTATGACACTGTTTGACACTGTTTGTCACCTAACAATTACATCACACAACATTACACTGTCCTGTACCCTCACATAAGGATACTGGCGGCTATGCCACTGTTTGACACTGTTTGTCACCTAACAATTACATCACACAACATTACACTGTCCTGTACCCTCACATAAGGATACTGGCGGCTATGCCACTGTTTGACACTGTTTGTCACCTAACAATTACATCACACAACATTACACTGTCCTGTACCCTCACATAAGGATACTGGCTGCTATGACACTGTTTGACACTGTTTGTCACCTAACGATTACATCACACTACAGGATACTGTCCTGTACCCTCATGAAAGGATACTGGCTGCTATGACACTGTTAAACACAATGATTACATCCACAACAAGACGCTAGCCTAGCATCCCACTGGGAAGGTTGATGGAATACCTGCTGCTCATCCGTAACATCCTTTTGTTTCATATACAGGGTACCTTACCTAAAGACTCAGTGTGACTCACTGATCAAAGCGGGGCTGGGGGGCTGGGGTAGGGGACAGGAACTTATCTGGAATTCACAACAATATGTCTTTTCTATGGATACTGTGAATGAACAAAACACAGTTTTGTTAAAATTTGATTTGTTTTTTCTTTCTAATTGTCACAAATTGTGAAAGGATATTTTCATTTCAAATTTGATATTTAAAGTGTCAATCCCTGCAGACTCAGAGGTAAATATCAGCTCTGAGCACGTTTAGATACATCCCTGTTGGATCTCGTGGCTCTTGGATAGAAATCATGGATTTTTCATCTTCTGTAACCATTGTTTGGATTAGAAGATTTAAAATGTCAAGTTTCGCCTTTAGCAAAAAAGATCTCTCATGGGCAGAATGTTATATTTCAAATATTTAATTTAGAACAACCCTTCCATGAAATTGAAATTCTGTTATAGAGGTCTAGTTTAGGGCTTGTTGGACTTTATTGTCTGAAATAACTATGCATCTGACAGCAAAGCCTCATAAATATTCCTTAGTGCATCAAAATACATTGCATACAGGATTTATTCCTTGTTATTCAGCTGTACACCAATATATAGTCAGGGGATTTAATAGATGATGATTCTTCTGGCTAAGTGGCTGTCATGAAGACAATTGTATCTATCATGAGAAAATATTTCTTTGTAAAACTTGCAGACGATTTTAAAAAAATATCTAGAAAATAAGATTCGATCTGGGCCGAGATCTGGAATATTGCCAATTCAGACCAAATGGACAGTTGGACTTTGGGGGATAATTTGGAGTATGTTCAAGGGTACAACACACCCCTTGTTTACAAGGGATGAACAAACGTGATGAGACGTTCAGTTGCTTCAACTTAATTGTTTCATTAGTTTTGATTTGACACAATTGTGAACTTGTCATGTTTAGAAAATATACAATGCCTTGGACGTAAAGTAGGCATTGTTTGTATTTAAGCCACAAAAGCAAAATATGTCACAATAATAAGGTGAGCTTAAATTCAGTAAAGGTACTATTTAAGCATAATGTATTTCATATCAAATTATAAAAAATATGGTGAGAATTAAACATAATTAAAATAAGAAATGGTTCTATATATTTCAACATATAACACTTATGTCACAGACAGAAAACATGAAATTATAACTAAAACAACAAGAGCTGGGACTATATTTTTGAAACTCTCTTAGCATTAAGATAGTCGTAAATGCTATACATCAACATTAACATACAACTATCATAGAGTTAAGAGAATGCCCAGTTCTTGATTTTTTACTGAATCTTCTGTTTTCTGTCTGTGAAGTAAATGTTAGATGTTGAAATATACATATTCTTATTTTAATTATATTTAATTCTCACAATATTTTCCTAAATTTGATAGGAAATAGATTATTGTGCACAAATCTAGGTCCTAAACCTTAGCCACCTTTTAGGAACATTTTCCTTGTCCCCAACAAAAATCCGCTGTGCAGAAGGGTGCATATATATTCAGACAATGACTTCATGATCATTAAGATTTCAAGTGCAAGAACACTACAGCCAAACATTAGCACCAGAAAAAGCATAACAACCAATCCAGTCTGATTACCAAAGGTGTACTAAGTTGTGCATCAAACACAGTACTTTAACACTGAAATCTGATACAATAATATCAATGGTTTGAGGAATTGTGAATGAAAGGCAATATTGATTATATTCGTCACTGACATCAGCTATCAATGAATGCTGATGCTGTAACAAGCGTAAATAAACCTAAAATAATCCTTCTCGTTAAAAAAACCCCAGAGAATCAGCAGCTCCGACATACCAGTGATGTTGGAACGGTATGCTTTTCAAACCTTGCTTGTCTTCCATCACCAATGAAAGGTTACACCAGAATCATTTCCATCCAATAACACAAAGGGATGTGAAATTTTGTTCATGGTAGAGCAATGCTAAGTACTTTCTATCAGTTTTCTGTCAACACTATCCAAAGGAAACCAGTTTAGAGATCTTACACACTCTACACTCACATAGGGTGTCAAGCTCTTCAAATTGTCTGTCTCCCAGTCCCTGAACCAGGTTTTTTTCCCTACTACTTAGCCCTCCCTGCCATGTTAAACTCCTAAATGAAGCAAGTCTAGATTTCCTCTGGTTCAGACTGAATCTCCCAACTATCTGGAGCTCATTTTTAAGTAACTTAAATGGGTAATTTGTTACTATCAAAATTATACATATTCAGAGACTAGGCAATACACTACTCTTCAAGTAGCTGTTTCTGTTTTGATATGCTAATTGAAAGCGTTGCAATGACATGATTGTACATAACTCAACTGACTTTCAAGTGTCATGAGTATAATTGTTTCTAGGTGGTATATATCCTGATAGAAACAAGTAAAGGAACACAGGAAAATTCAAACATTCCTTCAAATATCCAGTTTTCATCACCAGCTTTGAACTGTGCTGAGGGAGGAAAACTGAGAATGAAAAAAGGAACAATGCCATGATGTGGTGTTCCCCTATTTGTTTCCTTCAGTATACAACAGCAAAATTGTGGCTTTTAGTGAGAGAGAGCATAGATTCATGCCACTTTTAGCAATATTCCATCAAAATCACAGTGGTGGACACCAGAAAATGGGATTCAGACATTGTACCCTTGTGGGGAATCGAAACCAGGTCTTTGGTGTGATGAGTGAATGCTTTAACCACCAGGCTGCACCAAAGCTCCTTGTAGCTTTTACTCTACCATTGTTGCAGTTTGCTTATAGGGTACAGTACTCTACAGCTGACTGTATGATGACACTGGGTGTTGCGTACATGGAATTCAAAATGAAATCTAGAACAGTGCTCATTGTCTTGTTGGTTTTCTTCTTACCTTTGGCACCTTACGACCACCTCCATCATGTCTGAAACACAGAGAGACAACTTTAGAATGAAGTTGATAGAGGTATAGAAATTAAAATTGCATACATTTCATTTCTCGCACATCTTTTTTCCCTGAAAACAACAGATCCAACTTTTTTACAAAAGGAAAGAGGTCTCATAATGACTTAAGTCTAATTGTTCTTGGTGGACCGGGATGATTACACCAAACAAACCATGTTTCCTATTCAGCATTCCAGACCTAATTTGTTCATGTATTCAGTTAACACAGAGTGACTGGTTGAGATTGTTTGATTGATGACTGCATAAGTTTCCTTGTCAGTCGGACACTAATTGAAACACTGCAAATAAGTAACAAAAATACAACTTTGATCTTTACATGGTGAAAGTACATTTCAACCAACATGCGTAAAAAAGTCATTGCACTATTTTGTAAAGCAATCAATATTTGAACACAGCACAGAAATCCGTTTTCTCTCAACCAAGCTCTGCAAAGTTTCAGTTGCAAGATAATTTTTTTTTGGCCAAAATCATTTAGCCATGTTCCTTGATCTCTGCCAAAAAATACACCAAATCTAGACAAGGGAACAAGAATAATAAGCTTTGAGGGCTTTGTAACTAATGATGTTTTTCTTTTTTCTATTTCTAACTTAATGATTCGAGAGGAATTGTATGTTATTGTATTGCAATGCTAAACTTGTCAGATTGTCATGGGCAGATTACAATTAATCAGAGCTTAAGAAGTCTATATCATGCAGGACTTGTATATTTTACAATTCCATGTCCTGAAACTTGTTTTCCTAACTTGCAAGTATATTGATCTAAACTAATACATGACCTCTTATTAATATAATGGGCCAGCATACAAGTGGTCTGACAGGTGGTGTAGAATGGCAGACTCAGAGTTTGTGGACACTTGTAGGCCAGTGAACAGGCCAGCAAGCAACTAAGGCAAGACATGCATGGACACTGATCTTCAGTGTAATAATCTCGTATGAGACCTATTTACAGCCATCATGGTAAAGAGTCACAACCATATGGTCTTGTTTTGCAGACATGCACACATACTTATGCATGTGCTCAGCAGAGTTGGGAATAGCTTGAGGGTTGGGGAACACAGCCTCCATACCATAATTCTTGTTTCAGAAGTTTCAACATCAATTCAGTTATCAGAGTAAACTCTGGTACAGACTTATCCAGGACACTCCACCACTGACCTGCTGCTAATTACTTCATTAGCTATGTTCAGCTGCTTGGAAATTCAGGCAAAGTGGCCTCTTAGAGCAGTTTTCTGAATCAATACTCCACTGTGAACAATCCCCTGTGTTTGTTGATGTAACAACAACCCCACTGAAAGTCAAGTAAGCAAACATCATCAGCTTCTGTTATTCACGAGAAGCTGACACACTCCTTTGTGGTGAGATATATCATTGTGGCAAAAGCATTTACTCTTCAGGTCTAAAGCCACATCCAATTCCCAAATGACTTCAATTCTTAAAGACTGCTCCATATGTCACCTACTGCTAAAAGCAGAGAAAAATCTCACTCCGACACTCACAAGTTCTTCAGGGAGACAGGTACACTGGTAAAAGGTAAAAGATTGGCTGAGGAACAAACAAGTAAGAGTTGTCTCCCATACCAAAACCTTACACTGACAATGATCTTTCTTGAACGCTGTTTTAAACAGCGTTTTTATAATTTACAGCTTGATGTAAACAAATGCTGTAGAGTGACATAGATTGTAGACATATTTTGGCGAAATCTATCAGCACAGGTGTAATAGCGTGTAAAAACAGATGGCCCTAAGCCATCAGTACAGACTTTGTCAAGCTGAAAGGATACAACATAACAATAGCAAAGACAACCAGGCACACCATAACACCCGCAAGTCATAACACCAATTGTTCATGAATATTTACAAAACAATAAAAGAAAGACAACAGCCTTCTCCAGCCAAACACCCAATTCCCACTGTTGACAAGTCGGGACAAATGTATTCACTGTCAAACACAGCCTTAATTAGCAAGAGAACTACACAATCATTAAGACGGCAATAACCACTTCTCATCTTCCCAAACAACCACAAACTTGTTGCCAGAGAACTATCCAAGCATTCCCTAAGTTCTAATTATATCCTTATAGGCTTACAACTTGTAAAGATGCCATTCCATTCGCTGTCTCAGGAGCTATAGATTTGGAATCAGCAAGTACTGAAGAGGCCAACACTAATTACTGCTGAGTTAGGGTAAGGCCATAAGCAAACACAATGTCGTTCACCTAAGACATCATGTACATAGATTACAATTTTATTATCAGACCTTGCAAGTTTCGTACAGGATCAGAAGAAACAGTCAACATGCCTCAAATTGAAACACCTACTCGTATAGGTTGTGTCACCATCAAAAAGTTTCAACTGAAATAAATCACTTTTCCTCGATAAATGTTCGCATGTTTCCCCTGCACTGACTGAGATAACACTGAACATCATTGATGCAAATGTCTGCAGCCCTTCAGCGGGCCAGTAGGTCAACATTGCCCATGTTCTGCAGGGAAAGTCTTCACATCAACTGAAGTCTTTGATTTTTGAAGACACATATTGATGAATAAGAGAGTTTCATTTGAGTAACTCATTGATCTCAGAGTGAAGAATACAATCATTTCAAATTCTAAAATATCTGCATGGTAAATGACTTTAGGTGCAGGATTGAAAGATCTGAATCAGTGGTTTCTTCTGTGAATAATTGACCCATTCGGCCAACAGGTTCCATTTTCCATGTGAATACTGCGTATTATCTCTTCATAAAAATGTAAAATAGCAGTAATATTTCAGACATAATTAGGACCGTTAAGAATTTGATACACATTAGGACTGTCCCCTATTAAACTATTAAAGACTTCCTGTTCTGCCTTATCTGGCTTTGCAGATTAAGATGAAATAATACAGTGACAGCAAAATCCATTTCATTATGGAATACAACTACAGAGCTAGTGCTGCAAAACTGTCTGTGGAACCATACAGCCATAATTCACTCTGGGTATGACACACCTTGATGAACGAGCAGGTAAGACAACTCATTGATTAATGCATGTTACTAGGTACGCCGTATCGTACCACCTCAATTGAATCACATCGCGCTGTATGTCTCAACCAATCAGAGTCCAACTTTCTCCACCATTGTCACTCTCCAATCAATAAAGGTTAATTTTTAAATATCAGCATAACAGGCCAACCTCAGACTGAAACCTGAGTCAATTAGAGCTCTGAGTGCATGTCGACATGTTAAAATCTGACCCCAATACTTCACAATGGCACACATACCAGGAGGTCCAGTGAATCCCCAAACTGCTCAATACCTCACTGAACACAAATAGAACTGAGAGGAAGACAGCCAGCATGAAATACATGAACCAACTCGGCTGTGAGTCACTGGTATCAGACAACCTCTGCTCATGTCCCAGTCAATCCCACAATGAATAAAGCTACACTGACTCCAAACCTGACAAATCAGGCCAGAAATGTTTGTTCATAGATCATACTACAATTACTAGTCTATATTAAATTCAACAGTCAACAAGCACTTCCCCCATTCTATAAAAAAACTGCATGTCTGTGAGGCTTCAGCTGACAAACTGACATATCTATCCCAGTTTGACATTTCTATGGATTCCCAGAAGTGACATAAGGTCAACCCGGCAGCTCACCATTGTTCAGAGATATCAACATTCTTTCTGAAACTCTACAACAGACTGTCTGTTATCTTCTCCTTTAGAACATGGTTTTTATCTTTATAATGCTGGATGGTTTCTCTAATGACTATTCAGACAACAGCCTGTCAATGTCACAGTATAAAAAATTCCTTGTAAACACTTTACCACTTCGTTTCATTTCTTATCATTGTTGGTTTGTCAATAAGAAAGGTAGGACACTTTATGGATGACGACTTTAGTATATTATGATGCAAGCCTTTTTTATTACTCATCAACTTCTTAGTCCCTGAACAATATTATTATTTTCCCTACAGCATTGCCCTCCCTGCATTTCTAAAGCTCTAAATGAAGCAAGTCCAGATTTCTCCATGTTTGGAATTTCTGGTCTCCCTGAGGCTTGTTTTCAGTGGAAATGGGTTTATATGTTACAATCAAAACTATATACATATACGCAGATGCTAAATGTCAATCTAGTAATATCCGTTCTGTGTTCGTTAATGGACCTGCCGAAGAACAGCAGTACAGATTTGACTGAAAATCTCTTAAAGATTCATTTGAGGTAATGTATTTGATTATGTATTGCTTATAACCTTTAAAACTGCTGAAATTATTCTCCAAATATCCATCAAATTCAACTACAGACAGCTTCATGTCAGGAACACATGCATGCACACACGCACGCACATCAAGTTATCAAACTTAACCACAAGCATGGATTTGTGTCCCAAAGCCTCAAGCTCCCAAGGACTATACCACTTACACTAACATACGACAGAAACTAAGATAAGGTCCCACTGACCATATTCGACACAGGCTTCTGATGACATCTACAAGCGCTATTTCATGACAGAGGACCACATTAATATGAAAAAATCTGTGAGTCCTTAACTTCTTTTGAGTTGAATATGGCAGATTGGAAACAAAGCTGTAACACTGAACATCAATTAGTATGGAAACACCTATACACAGCTCAGTTGTTCGAAAGCAGGAGCTTCTTCAACACTTTGATGAAAATGTCTTGATAAAAGTTACTTGAGTTATAAACATGACTGAGTACAGTCACAGAAGGTCAGACTTATCCAAAAGCTACTAGCTTGCCAATTGTTTGTGTAACGAAGCATGTCAGAGATAAGGTCTCCAGTTCCTGGTTACTCTGCAGACATCATTCCCTGATTACTCTGTTGCACTCTGGGTAGCAACTCTGCCATATGGGAAGGGAAATGACTTCGACCAGTTCAGCTGGAAAACGTGATGAATACCTTCATTTATATCATGTAGTGCCACCACGACCTCCAACCTCTGGGGTTGTACTACCCTCCAGCTACCAATACCAGGAGCGTTTTATTTCCGTGATCAATACAAATTCCCGCCTTGAGATCAACCAATCGATACAAGTCATTTAAGGTCATGTGACATTTAGCACTGAGGTGTGTGGTCAAGCAGTGTGATTGTACCATCTCTTATACCATCGTTCACAAGCATTGGATAATCCCATAAACCACTGTGCTGATAAATGAATTACCGCGCAAAGATGGCATTGCACTTACGCAAGAACGCCTTGCTTCTGATGGTTGGGGCTAAGAGAATTATCGAGGTCTAAGGTTTGATTGCCACAATGCCTGTCAACTGTTTCACTCTTTTCTTTGTGTCCTTTATTAAAATAAGTGACTTCATTTTTTTACCATATGTTCACTGAGCGAGAAACAACATTTCTTTCATAAATGAACTATCAATAAACATATTTATAAGAAAAGGCAAAATGTAAAAGACTGCATTATAGCCTAAAGCTAATGGATGAAGAGAAGCACACTTTATGACATCGATATATTTTTCCAGTCGGAGCATCAGAAGGATATGATTAATGGTATTTGCTTGAAGAAAGAGGATGCAGCTATTTTGGTTCCATTCTGCCATCTTTCAAGATAAAACAAATAGTAAAACTGGCCATTATCTTCTGTGCAGTTATAAAATGTCATTAGGCTTGACCAAATTAATTATTTGTTTCACAGGATGTTCACTGGAATTATTTTATATTTCTTGATGCAAGAAGCGAAATATATTGCCAAATATTTAAGTGTTCAAGAAATATAATTTAGAATTCAAATGATACAAAGATGAAGACTACTTTTGAGTTTGGATTTTTCATCAGATACACAAACTATCTCATTCCAAACATATATTCGTGCTAGTTTTGGTAGAACAAAGTATCATCACACACAACATTCACCCTGACAATATTGAAGAACTGTTCACAAAAGTAACTACAAGGTAGTTTAATGCAAGAAGAAACCTCTACAAATTTAAATGGTACAAAAAGCACTTCAATTCTTTTATCCACCAGCTGCTATGTGTTTATTGCCATAATAGTGTTTTAGCAACAGGCTAAAAAAAACCCCTCAGCAATCTGATTGGCTGTTGCTGGTAAATTAGCCAATGGTAGTATGGTTCTTATATTGATTACTGTAATGAATTGAACTGAAAGCAGCATGAGGTACAAAAACATCTGGTACCAAGGGGTTTTATTCAAGCAGAACACAAGAAAATACTCTGACATAGTGTTGGCATATCAAATAAATTCAAGAAAAAGGTGTATACATATAAAAAAGACCCTCCATACATATAATAATGGAATGATCTTTAATGTTATCAGATGATAAAGATGGGCTTACAGTGGCAGTAAATAAGTGAGTAACTTGGGTTTAATTCTGCCTTCGACAGTATTCCAGTTATGTCATATAATGCCAGCCTAATGTAGAAAGAAAGCCAAAAGAGAATATATGCATTGTTGTCTTTGCTGCTCCAGATCATTAACATGCATGTCAAGTTGTTTACGTCAACAGCTACCAATTATCCAGCTATATGGCACACAACAACTTTCCTGGTTTATTCTGCATGTACTTTCAGAACCAAAGGTTAAATGAAATGATTCTGACCATTCCACTTGGATGTTATTAATCAAGCCGTTACAAGATGAACCAGGACTGATATTGTGGTTGGTTGGCATGCAATCAACCTATCCTGATAACCTTAACTGTATAGTTGTCTCTCACATGAAGCAAAACATGGTAGCTATACACCTATTCTAATCCAACATCCCGTGAAGTCAGTGGAGACCAGACTATGGGCACATGCAGCTTGGGGAAACATGCAAATAGGTGGTTAATTATGGAAAGTTTGTGTGGGCAAAAGCGTGACTGGCTACTAAATTGAACATCATCTCTCAATGTGATCAATATGCAGCATGATATCGCCATTAAATTATTCATTAAAAATAAAAACACAAACAAATGTTTAAATTTTCAAGACATTTATTTAATCTGACCAGTGCCATCCTCATGAACTGTGGTGGGCTTGCAGCTGTATATTTAACACATGACTGTGTGTGGGTGGTTTAGCTAATTGGAGTTTGTGAACCTGATACATAAGACAGGCCTGTGGCAGATGTACTACCATGGCATGTTTCTGTGTAATGGCTCTCCTGGCTATAACCTTCATCATTGTCATTTGTTTCCATGCCACCACATCTCGGACACTACTCCCCTACATCATTCCCACCTACACACCTTGTCACAAGTTTTTCTCACAGTCCCTGAATCACATCAACCTCAAAAAAATTAATCACCTTTCCATCACACCATTTCTTCAATGTTAAAGCCATGAATGAACTTAAAATCTCGAATTTCTAAAAGTTTAGAATTTCAATTGGGCTACTTTTCAATATCAATGGAAAGAAACTGATTCTCGTATGAAAATGATGTGTTTTCAGAAGCAAAGCATTAGTCTCACTGGTCCCCATTCTTCATCCCACACATCCTCCTCCAAAGATATACACATGCTCTCTTACCCCCTCTCCACATTCCCCACCCGCAAATTGTCACCCCTATACCTACAACCACCATCCAATACCAAACACATTCACAAAGATTAACACTGTCATGTGAAACCAAGTAATATGAGCAACTCAGGATCAAAACTGCTGACAATGCAAGAAAATCTGACTTGATTGATTGTTTTTTGTTTCTTGCCAATGACTTACAGCTTCCACTGACAGTAAGTGAGTGACTGAGTTCAGTTTTACGCTGCACTCAGCAATAATCAAACAATATGATGGCACTTTGTACTTAATTGGGTAATGGTCAGACAATCCAGTGATCAGCAGCAAGAGCATCGATCTGTGCAATTGGGATACCATGATGTGTGAAACAAGTCAGCGGTTCTGAACACCAGATCCTTACAACAAACATGGGTTACTGAAGATAACTCTAACCCTGAACGTCATGGGTCGTTTTCACTGACAATTACTTACAAATCATCTAAAACTAACAGAAACCCAACAACACCTATGACCTTCATACCACCCCCAACAAAATAAGAAAAGAAAAAAGAAAACAAAAAAAACAAACCCAAACAGCACTCAAAACAAAAGGAAACTCCATTAAATCGTTGCACAAAAATAATGTTTTTTGAGTGATTAACATGCTGTTATCAAAATAACATAAATCTGAAATTTCCACATTTATTCCTGAGTACAGAGATAGAAAGCAGGACAAAACATATAACCCAGTTGTAGTATACATAAACATACATGTGAACATTATCAAATTCCACAGAACTGAGAGGTCCTTTAGGGAGTAACATAAACATGAGAGGAATTACATCTCACACCAACCCTTTCAGCAAAAACCAAATTGACATAATTTCTGTCTAAATCTTTGTGAATCAATCTGCTCAGACAGGCAGAGCAGGTATGAACTGTCTGCACCATGGCCTCCATGTTGACATCTCCCATGCGACAACCTAGATCTCATTTACCATAACTGACGCCCTGCGTTTTTACAAAACTGATGAATCTGATTATAATGCTGTGCTGGCCTGGGCTTGAGAGGCTTCTTTCATATTACAAACGAATCAAGAAATCACGGCCATCTATTGGGGAATTTTTTACACGTTGTCAAGGCAAATATGATGGATATATCCCGCATCCTAATGAGTTCAATATAGCAGTGCCCAAGAGGAAAAGATCGATTGACTACAGATCGAGGATAAATTAGACCCCACTTGTGCCTATCAGCATATTTTTTTCACTTTTCATAGGACTTTCCACACCAGTGGTATTGTGATATTTGCCAAATGGTTCCATAGCCACATGACTACATTCTTGATACCACAGACAGGAACACTGGAAAACATGACAGAAATACAATGTATACATTCAGGCTGGAATGTAAGTCAAAGGAACATTTATGCTGGCAGTGTCAAGTTGAGAACATTACTTTGGGTAATCATTAGAGACTAGAGGTAAATCTGGACAAAGCATCACTCAAAGGATCATATCTCTGCCAACTCAACAGAATATTGACTGATGCAGGCCTGGTCTCATAAGAATTTCATAAGACGCCAAACCATTATCGATGACTTCTGGCTTTATTACCTACATATATAATCGATTATGAATGATCAAGCTCTAAGCCAGTCATAATACAAGGAAAGTATATTTCGACAGAGACTGTCTTAACCCCAATTACCCCAGAACCTCTGAATCATCCAGTTATGTTCTGAACAATTCTCCGGGCACAAACAGACATCCGTGGCAACAACTGCATACAGTCGTCTGCTTACATTGTTGTACATACGTTATGGTACCTATACAAGTCCATGAAGCTGTCTGCTTACACTGTTGTACATACATTGTGGCAACTATACAAGTCCATACAGCCATCTGCTTACACTGTTGTACATACAATGTGGCAACTATACATGTCCATAAAACTGTCTGCTTACACTGTTGTACATACATTGTGGCAACTATACCAGTCCATACAGCCATCTGCTTACACTGTTGTACATAGACTGAGGCAAATACACCATGCTACAGAGTTGCCTGCTTTCCTGGTTGAATATTGCTCTTCAAAATATTACAGTTCCTGTTTTGAACAGCAGTCTAGGGAGATACATAGCACCTAACATATGCCACAAATCACTTGGAAGAGATTACAAAACTAAACCATATAGTTCAGTTTCAGACAGTCCCTAGAAGGAATCATTGTACTTCTTTACAGAGAGTTGAAACAATGAACAGCCAGGATTATATATCAGAGATCTGATACACATACCATTGAATAAACTCAGCACCTCATCAGACATGGCATTCATCCTAAGCACCATGAAAACGTAAAGGATATTTTCGCACCTGAGTTTGTTTCCTTATTTCAAATTAAATAAACCCATAAAACTAACTCAATATTGTGTGTTACAACAAGGTGTCAAAAAATGAAACTGCACCCCAGAACACTGTTAATACAGTTCTAAATTTTACAATCCTCACTTCATCACGTTATCAATCAGGTAGGCAGTATCCACCGTGGAAGTTGAAGTTTTCGATGATAAATACATTCAATTAACCTTCCAAACCAGAGGATTTGCTTGTCAATGTTTGTTTACTTGGTGGAATGACACACCTGAAACTGATTTCCTCCTTCTAATCAAGAAAGTGAGAGAGTATTCCAGCAACAAGCAGGCGTAGATGATTACCTTCAACACATGGCGGCAGTTTTCCCCTTCACTGAATAATATCCACACATCTATTACACGTGGAAAAATCCCACTCATGCAGTTAATTTAGGCCTAATTATCTCCATTACAACATCTTTATGACCTAGGTGTTTGTAGCCAGGAACATTTCATGCATTTTGATGAGGGATTTTATTCCCAAGCAAACAAAACCATCCTGTAACGGTCGAGGCAACTTAGTTTGATCCCTCTGAAATCAATTCTGGATTATTTGGCAGCAAAGGTGAGTACCTGGGGTAACATTCCCACAGGTGATTAGCTGGATAATTCCTCCATGATCAGCAGCTGATGGGTTGACTGTGAGATGATGGGAGCAGTACAGAAGCAGCACATTCCCATCACTTCGGTCAGGGGGAATATGACACACAACAGTTCTTACAAAGTTCACATGAACTTTAGAGTCATCATCTTGGAAATTCTGACTTCTCCATTTCAACATCTGTCCAATTCATCACAGTTAAAGCATGAATAGAAAAAAAACAAACTATCTTTCATAACAAAAACTATGGGTGCTTAACAACCTAATGCATGCAAACCAAATTCTAGCAAAAGTTACATTTGATGTCAAGATATCAAATAGGACAGAACAGGAACAGACTTACCTTCCCTAATTTAGCTTTACCTGCTACACTGGAGTGGTATACTTGTTACACTTTTATTGGTCACATATTCATTTTCCAGTAGATACAGGCTGATATACCATGAACACTGGCAGGTTATATTTGTTACACTGGAATTGTTAGTCGATTATGAATGGTTCATCGAGGCAGACTATTGGTTAGCACACTGGAATTGTTAACCCCTGGCCTATGAATGGTTCACCTGTGGTAGAGTAATGGTTCATCTGTGGGTAGAGTAATGGTTTGTCTGTGTTAGAGCAATGTGGTTTATCTGTGGTAGAATAATGATTCATCTGTGGTAGAGTAATGTGATTCATCTGTGGTAAAGTAATGGTTTCGTCTGTGGTAGAGCGATGGTTCATCTTTGGTAGGGCTGGTTCATCTGTGGTAGAGTAATGGTTCATCTGTGGTAGAACAGTGGTTCATCTGGGGTAGAGTAATGGTTCATCTCTGGTAGAGCAGTGGTTCATCTGTAGAGTAATGGTTTAACTGTGGAGTATGTTAATGGTTTGTATTTGGTAGAGTAATGGTTCATCATTGGTCGAACTGGTTCATTTGTGGTAGAGTAACGGTTCATCTGTGGTAGAGCAGTGGTTCGTCTGTGTTGTAGAGTGATGGTTCATCTCTGGTAAAGCAGTGGTTCGTCTGTGGTAGAGTAATAGTTTAATTGTGGTGCATGTTACTGGTTCGTCTTTGGTAGAGTAATGGTTCATCTGATATACAGGATTAGTTTAGAGACACTGCAATCAATTCACTGTCAAAAAATCTAAAAGAAAGGACTCTTGGTTCATCACTGACATCAATGAATGCCATTAGTATACGCCTTGATCTGATGTCTGATGTGCTTCGTCTATTGGGTCAAGTTTCAAAGGCAACTAATAAATACTGAAGTTCCCGATGAACAGCTGCAGTGGGCCACCCTTAAACAGAAGACCAAACACTGTGGCACTGGAAAATCTGAAAGCACAGTTTGTATTGATATCATCAAAGGGTTTCCCTAAGTTTGAAATTCTACCACCACACCTGTCTTTAACATCAGATTCCCATGAACTAATAGGCTACTGATGTTTCCATTCACCCACACAGCAGCAATCTGCATGATATACATAAAGATATACCACAACTGCTTGGCCTCACAGCAACACACCCCCTTAACCTGTTCTTCAACTATAAGAGAACTTCTTTTGATTCCGGTCAAATCTGCTTTAGAATTTACAAGCTACAGTCTTCAAAGACAAATTCCATGATTGACCAGATCCATGGAGAGGTATGCGGCCTGATCAAGCCTTCTGGATGACTTGTTATGTATAAAATAAAGGCTTTTCTCCTGCCTCGTGTTGGAAATGAGTTACATCTGACACCATGTTAACAACTCAGACAGGTTCCAAACCAGATCAAACAACATTCATTAACTGGCTAAATACAGTTCTTTTCATTCTCACTTTCCATGGAAAATCAAAGATTCCTTCTTAACACTGCTTCAGTTAAAAGAGTATTCTGCAGATATAATGTCAAACAGCAGATGACTCTACTTCAAAAGACAACTTAAATATCCTAAATATTATAAGCAAAATAACCTGAATGATATGACATGATTGTCAATTTGATGGATGAGGGCAGTACATGCAAGGTTATAGAACTGGCATGGAGTGAGTGAGTGTGAGTGTGAGTGTGAGTGAGTGAGTGAGTGAGTGAGTGAGTGAGTGAGTGAGTGAGTGAGTGAGTGAGTGAGTGAGTGAGTGAGTGAGTGAGTGAGTGAGTGAGTGAGTGAGTGAGTGAGTGAGTGAGTGAGTGAGGTTTTACACCACTTTCAACAATATTTCAGGAATATCAATGCGGCCCAAACCAACTAACACTGGTATGATGATGACAGAGCAAGTCTCAATAACTGTGACAATGGATATGGAATTCCTGGCCTTCTAGGGGACCTGATTCTGCACAGCAAATAGCAGCATCATACACTACTGGATTTGAACATCTACATCAAACAAACTTTGACAGGATTGTTTTCAATAAGGCACAAACACCACCCTAATGGATGTTATGGCCTCATCAAGGCTCTCTCCAAGAATATATATACTTGATTAATCATTGGGAATGAAGAACCTCATTATTCTGCTAAATCTACACTTATCTAATAGTAGAAATGCTGAATAAATAAATCCTGAAGAGACTCCCTTCGGTCTTACTGTCTTTATGCTGGATGAACCAACCAGCAACCATGTTTCCTTGAAACCAAAACTAATCCTTACCACTCGCAATATTTGTAGCATTATAAACCTAGTCTGAATATATCCCCATCACACACGTACAGTAGTATACCCTTGTCAGCTCTTCAATATAGCTGGTTTAGACTGATAGTCATTTCCGAGGTTGTAATAAAGAAGCAGAAGACTTAGTGAAGACACGCCAAAAGCAGCAGTGGTGGGTCAATGGGAGCTAAATGAAACTGGCACATCTCTTCAGGTGCAGTAACATCATTATTGCGACAGTAGTCTAGATGTGTCAGACGCAGTGTCGTCACAATTAATACACAAAATAATTACCTCCCTGAGACTGTACTTCATCTCTCACCTGCCAATTGGTCAGGGAAGTAGATGAATTCCAATTCTGATTATGACTGGTCGCAAGAGAGAAATAATTCTAGCTAATAACACTTCCCTGAATAGAAGTTAATCACACCTGTGATCCTATCTCTTCTAACAACAAACACAGAACAAAATTGCATCAAAATGTTTTGTTTGCTGTTTGCTTGTCTAAGACTGCTGTCTGTAACTAACAGAACCTGGACCACAGCATCCAGTGATGCAGTGATCCAGTGTTACTGTTAGTGACAACAGTTGGGGTCAAAGTTATGATATAAGTCAGACTGACCATGATAGAATAACCACCTGTTCCATCTTTAACCAAAAGCAAATGATGCTGGGAATTCATTAATTCTAGTGAGAAACCCATTTTTCATTAGAATGGTAAATACTGTGAGTATTTTGGTACTAAAAGTAGTCCCTGGAGTAGCTCATGATCTGTATCTTAAAAGCAGCAATCATTGTAATACCATCAGTGTGATGAACAGAAACAAAACTAGAAACACACATAAACCGAGGACATTTACACACAATTCAGGGCTTGATTTAAGAGATGCTAGCCTACATGCACCAGATGCAACCTTTGATGAAACCTAGCTGCACAAGCCAAATCCCATTGGTACTGCTTTTATTCCAATATGTAGATGCAACTGTTTACACGTTTTAGTCAAAAGTTTACCAATTCAAAACTTGACTTGTACCTGGTGCAAGGTACACTTATAACTAGCTGTAGTTTGTAATATTGGGCTGCAACAGTGTGTTACGAGTGTATATTTCCTGTATATTTATGTTATTAATTTGGTAATAATTACTATTGGGTCACAATGTTTAGTGTTTTGAATAGTAAATGTTATGGGTCACATTTCGTTTTAATAGCTGGTCAACACTTTTAGCATTCTGGTTTTCCGGAATTTATCTGCTCCTAGTTCTCAATGTTTACTTCCGGGAGACTTATTCGAGGGCATTCTACAGTGTTGACGATGTTCGTTTGTGCCCAATCTTTCGGGAAATGACTTTGTAAATATATATATGGGCTGGTTGCCGTGCAGAGGGTGACACTCACAATGACATTCATTCAAATTTGCTGGATTTACTGCCAACACGCTTGAAATCCCGCCAATGCCTGAATCTACATTATCTGCTGTCACAACGATCGCTGTGTTGACATTCTGCCATAGTTGATTCTCTCTCACACCAAGACTTTGGTGAGTTTGCTATATTGTATTTTGTGACCCACTGACTTTGATTTTGTCTCTCTTGAATTGTACCTGAAATCCACATTGTTAGATTGACTTGTGACTTTGTATACCTTTCTCTCGTTGTATAACAATATAGAATTTGAACATAAACAACTTGTCTTTGTTCTGTTTGGCTGGTTTACATGGTGATTTCTTAAATTGTGGCCACGGTAAATTCATAACCGTAACAAGTGCAAGCTACAAACTAAATTGAGCCGTGCAGTGAAAGGTATTCATCATTTCCTGTACTGTTACGGTTAACGTGAACATTTTGTAACAACTAAGCATGATACATCGTGTCTGCTGACATTTTGTGTTTATTGCAGAACAGATGTGAATTGGGAAACATTTGACACCATATTTCATGTCAATCCAAAGAAGCAATGTTCCAAGAATAATGGACTTAGAATGCCAGATCATGAAAGATCAAGCGTTATCATCATAGTTTTAACTAAAAATGAATAAATTCCCATTTACCGCTGGTGGCATATTTCTATTTGCAAAATAATGAAGGAAAGCAGTAGAGGTGTAACGATATATCAAGTATTAATAATCATGATATTTGAGGCTTGAATGTTTGCAAGGTTACGTGCATAAAACATATTGGTCTGTCCCCTGTGATAAATCTGTGATAAAGGACAACCTTCAGACATAGTCATCAAGCCTTGCCATCAACTCCATTAGCATCCTGTTACAATCTGCATAGCTTGTTGAGAGACCTATGCTTACCCTTATTCCCCCCAGCAACTGACAGAGATCTCACTAGACTCTGGACCAGAGTCTAGCTTGAGAGACTGGAATACATGTTAAAGACATATCACCTAACTGTATGGGTCTATTACTATGTGAAAAAGCAACAGTGGTAAAAATGATCCCAGGATCCTTATCAGATTGGTTTATTCATAATGTCTCAATATTCAACAAACATCAGACACAACAAACTACTGGTCCAACCACAAAATATCTTCAAATTGATCACTCTATTTCATGCTATTTCAACTTCCTTCAATTTATACAAAGTGACATCTTGCCCCTGCCCAAAAGGAATGAAGAAAGAAAATCATGTTTCATATTCAAGATCATGAAAAAGTCAAAGCACAAAATACATGTGAAAATAAATCTGCCAACCACAGATTTCCTATGACTATCACAATGTTTCATTTTTGCAACCATAATAAAATATTTGAATAAAAGAAATTTCGATCTTCCACCAAAATTTTATCACAATGCTGAGGATATTTCATTAAATTAGGACAGAAGGACATAACCAAGGATCTGTCAGTACTGTCAGGAGACAACTACTGTTATGTAACTCCACTCCACTGCCAATATCCGCTTCTGAAACAAAATTGATTTCCACCACGAAAACCTTCATGCAAAAACTCCCTAATGGACAAGAAGATGGTGGCAGAGTTTGGCACACACAAGCCAGTCACAGTTGCCAGCTCTTAAGCCGAGTCTTTGAAACCAGACAACAGGAAATGATGTGGAAACCGTGCAATGTAATCATATGCAATCTGCAGAGAAACCATCACAAAACATTGCAGAAAGCTGTGCAAAAAATCTGGATTTCTGATCTAAACCATTTCTTTTAATAGTTCTTTGTACTGGATTAATCAATGCTACTTAAGCCTAAGTATTATGTCCCAGTGCTTTTTTTAAAACTCCATACAACTGGCAGCATGAATAGACCTTTGGCTGATCCTTTAGTTTTTTCTGTTCTCTAAGTAAACTGATATGCAAAAACTTTCTTGTTCAACGGTAGGACTCGATGGTTAATTCTGAAGGTAAATAATCCCTCAAAGATTAGTTCCTTCAGAAGCTAACAAGATGTTGCTAATTTAACCAGCATGGATGATTCTTTGATAACGATTCACCAATAACAGCACTTTCACATCAATAATTCACACTTTGGTATGTAGTTATACCAGTTTTACATTTCTCATCTGAATCAGACCTAATTGAGTCAGAAGATTGGTAAGATCCAGAGACATCATAATCAGAATGATTTGTCAGAATGTTCCTCTTGGAACTAAGAAGAGTGGTTTCTACATATGGCAGGTTGTTCACAGATTCTCAAGACAAATGATGTTTAATTTTTTGGCATTCTGGAGGATCAGAAATAACATTAAAGAGAATTAAAAAAATGACATAATATGAAATTACCCTAACATTTTGCTGTTGAACCTTTAGAAGAGCATTCCTACTAAATGAACTTATAACCACGGGTCCAAAACAACTCACTTTCCATTGTGTACCAAGATAGAATTCCCTCCAGACAAAACTTAAAAATGTCCATTTTCTGCCAAACGTGTATTAGAGAAGTGTATTTCTCTGCAAGAATATCTTCAGGATGTGAAGAGCTATTCTACTAGAAGACAAGTGTTAAACGGGTCCTGACTTTTATGAACACAGATGTTCAACAACACACACATGTGCATCGCCTGCCATTCCAAGTTACGCCTGCCAATATCGTAAACCTGCTCCACTAAAATCAATACTGTTATCATTAATCTTGAACACAGAGAGAAGAACAGTGGCCCTCCCTACTTGCCTTATCGAGTTAGACGACCCATCACCATCCCTGAGTTCTGGCTAGATTGCCAGAGACATCGGTGAATGGCTACCAAAGGCACTTGGAAACCATTAAGCTTGTAGACACACCATCAAAATGACGGCTTTGTTTCCAAATCTAATTGTCCTTCTCTGCATGAAAAACACAGGCCATGCAAATTTGATAATATCTTCTCAAAGAGGGGTAATCAGTGTTGATAAACTGCTTTCACACCAAGCAAAACATTTCATCAAATGCTGGTTTCTGAATAAATAATGTAAAAGATTCAAACAGAACCCTCACTGGTGATTATTGACTAGTGTGACACCCTGGTGTCTTAATTCCATAATCTAACATGACGTAGGTGACTTGGGTTATGTGGCATTTTTAATATAGTGTCAACTTCAAAGAAAGGTTTGCAAAAATGGTTCTTGATCATTTTCGGAAGTCAGTTACAGAGAATGGTTTAACCTGATTGCTTGAATTAAAACTATTTTGCATTGAATGATGCTTTAGGCATGGTACTGAAGATGAATAGAGTGTGACCATTAATCCTGGTCTACTGAGTAATGGCTGAAACACATTTGTAGATTAGCACAGTCCATCAAGTGATTGCACCTTGCAAGTGTCACTACACAATTTCAGCAGTTCTGATGCAATCAGATGAATCATCCAATTTGAAACTCTGCAGAGAGTCACATCCACCGGAAATGATAATTCATGCAGTCATTCATATTGGATTGAGGCAGGACAGACAGGACTGAATGACTGAAAGGACATTGAATACCATCCCGTAGAAGAGAACTTGTTGGCAAATACCAGATCCACAAAACCAGCACCAGAAGCTGAGCAACACCAGGTGCGATGAAAAGCACCATCATTGCAATGAATTGGTGAACTAATAATTGTGTTATTTGTGAAGATGGTCCCGACACAACTTTGGATCTGTTAATAATAAATTGTGTTCATAATATTTACAGGTGGCTGTTTTAATACTTACAGATGTTGTTCATGAGACAAAAATGGCTTTATGAATTTGAACAGCATGATTTATTTTGTCAATGGGAGACAGAAAGAAAATTTACTGCACTCGTATGGTTGAATGTTGTAAGGGTGTTGGACGGACAGCTTCACTGACAGGTAGTCTATATATCTAAGAAAGTAAACGCAAGTCTAGAAAATGTGGCAAATCTAGATTTCCATAGCTTCAGAAAATGAAGAAAGTCTCAGGGCTACATTTCATTATATTATTTTTTTTCACTATGAACCTTTTTTCAATAAAATATGTTCATTTCAGAAACTAGCTGTTAGTCTAGCTGACAGGCAGCTAGATGGACAGCAGGGACTGGGAAAGGGAAGCAGGGGCAAAGGGCCATTTTGAACATTAGAATAAGAAATGGTCCATTAAAATTTTGAAGTTTACTATTGATACAAGGGCAGTGGCCCATATCAAATTAAAAAATAATAATCCTGAAAATGGGCCATTATCAAAGTTATCTATCCAAATCCCTGGAAAAGTAGGGTGTACTGACAGGCAGTATTACTGGCAGCATATTGTCTTTACTGGGTATATAACTGGGTTGTACATTTGGGGTTAGAAGCATGTTATATTGTCAGTATTGAAAGGGTCTTGTATTTACTGGGGGCTGCATTAGTATATTACACTGACAGTATTTTCATAACACTGTCTTGTTTTGATAGGAGGTTGTAATTTTTGTGATCAATGCATTATGAATTGTGCATTGACAGGGATCTGTTTTCTGTGTTACTGAGATGAAGTTGTGACAGGTTACTACTTTCAAACATCATTAGAACTGTGCCGAATGTACAAAAAAGTCAAGTCAATAATAAAAAACAAAGGGTCTCGAGTGTCCATAAGTCCTTTCATGTCTTCAATGACAAAGATCGGTTACAACATTGTCTTGCCCAACATACTACTGCAGCTGGGAACCACCACATGTCAGGGAAGGTAGACAGACAATCATCAACTGCTGTCCAATTGATTACTCTGTAAAACCAGCACCCCTTGAGAAATGCAGATCTATTCATGCTCTGTACATCTGAGTGAATGGGTTACAAATTACATTTCAGTGACACAAACTCTTAAACTAAACTCTGTTTTTGACCATGTGAAGAGAAGCTTGAGTTATTTATAGGTCAGCCCCACAACAACAGTAATTTTAGATGATGCACATAATGAGACTGTATCTCATAATGCAACTGGCAGTCACTGGTAGATCTTGTCATGTCTTATTGACCAGTGGGAAAACAGTGTATCTCAAGATCTGCATCTTTGACACCTTTCCGTGACAGTGTTGATGACAATCAAGGTGGCCTTCCGATCAATAAGTTGTAGTGTGACATGTGAATATGAGGACAATGTCAATCATTGACTTTTAACACTGAATTATGGCAAGGTCCTTGATGTGAATCTGTGGACAATGTAAATCATTAACTTTGAAAGATCACACATACTCAAGGGGGCACAAATACCTAAATCATTTACTGTCATCGTTATAAATGAAGCCCTTTCATTAAAAGTTAAACTACTCATTTCAACATTTAATTATCTTAAATCAACCTTGCACAAGTCTAACTCAGAAAACACAGTTTTAACCAATCAGAGAGGGCCTGTGTGAGGTATGCCTATGTGAGTCACTGTAAAATTCATGTACATTTCTGGGGGTAAATATCTTGCTTACAGGTTTGTCTTAACCTGCAATCGTGACAATTCTTGTGAAAAATGAAAGCTTTATGTTTTCCAATCTACTGCCATTTAATCTTTTCATAGACGATTCTGTCAAAATCCCTTGATGTCATAATGGTCATAAATCATTACGTTACAAGAAGTGTCACACAAAATCCTTTTGGTCATGATTCAATAACATATTTAACTATGAGTAGTAAGTAGTTTTGATTTTCTAAATTGATGAAAATAAAGCATAGTCTTACTGAATCTTAAACTGACTTTAGGCTGATTTTAAAAAAAGGTTCAACTCCTGTCGTGAACGCAGCCAGACTGAAAATAAATGCTATTTAGGTTTGTTTTCACCAAGTTACAAATCTACACTACTTTCTACTGGTAGTAAAATAGTTATTTAACTGACGGACAATGGGATTTTGCATTTTGCTTATAACATAACAATTTCACTCTTGGAATCAAGATGGGTGTCAATATAATACTACTTACAACATTACTGTCACTTCGTCCACAACCTCGCTTCAGAGGAAGAAATCGTTACGTTACAAGTTATGTTACAAGTTATGAAAACAAATCTAAAGAGTATTTTCTATCTTGGAACAAAGGAATCGAAGTAGGGGGTCAAAATATCGGATTTAATATATACTACAGGCCAAAAATGCTTGCTTCGCACTCGAAATATCCCATTTAGCACAAACTGCAGGGTCAAGTAGAAATCTGTGCATGTTGACATCAAAACCAGACCCCCGGGAGCAATTCACGTCAACATAACGATTCAGCATTTCTTTGCTGACAACGAAAAATCAGCAAAATGACAAGCTTCTTACACATTTTCTAAACAACTGACTGAAAATCCTTCCTCAAATGACATCACTGCGGTTTGCTGCACTGCTCTGGTGATAGAGTTACTCAATCTGTCGGTGGTTTTGTTGGTGGGTGAGAGTGAAGCAGATGACTATTGGGTATTTTTTAATCACTCGGTATTAATTGTTCTGGTTCTATTCATGAACTCCAGTTCATGCAATGATGTTTCTGGTAACATCCGATGAGAGTTCAAACTTTTAAATTATACAACATATTGTGATAAATATAACATTGTGTGTTCTGGTACCTTGAACCTCTAACACACACCCTCATTATACCATTACCTGTATTAGCATAACACTCAATGATTTGAGCCTGTGTAATAACACAAAATGGGCTATGCAACATTTACCTATAATCCAGTATTATCTCATATGGGACTCAAAGAATGGACACAGTGCTACTGAAATATCATCTACGAGAATTGCACAATCTTTACTCTGCATCATTAACTAACACCCTTTTGTTCTATCTGTGTAGATAATTACAGAGTTCAAGCTGACCCATGACCATCAACAAACTGAATACCTTTGTACTGCTAACACACTTACTAATCCCTATTCAAACTAAAAGTTTTCAAAACAATTTTCAATTATCTCAATATTTCTGACTCATTTGTCTAGAAAGCTACTGATTTCCTCTGCTATCTGACATTCATAAACAGAGAACCTGAGATGCTTTCATCTAGACCATTTTCCAGTTCCACAAAGGCTACAAACAGCCTCTAAGGGCCCAAACTGAATGCTTCTTCCATCACTTGCTCCTTGGGGGTCTAGATCCTGTGATCATGACAAAGCTCAACCTTGTTCCAGAGAACAGAAGGCTTCATCTAGTATCCTGAGCATACAGAGCTGTGAGGTATAGACTGCCTTCCCTTTGCACAGATCACAATATGTCATAACATGTGCCACTGTTATCATTCAACTGCTAGGCACAGGGGAAGTGATTAATAATAATATTGACAGGTTTTGAATAACAAAGGTCAAAAAGCTTAACCTGATCATGTTACCTCTACCATTTATGTCCTACACTATGTCTTTCATGTTAGTGGCATTGTGCATGGAACTGATAATAATCAATACACTATATTCCACAATCATCATAATGTTGGTGCCAGAATGGAAGGCCGCAAATATTAGACTTTCTAGACCCATTATGACCAAAATGTTGGTGCCAGTATGGAAGGCAGCAAATACAAGACTTTCTACACCTATTATGACCAAAATGTTGGTGCCAGTATGGAAGGCAGCAAATATCAGACTTTCTACACCTTTTATGACCAAAATGTTGGTGGCAGTATGGAAGGCAGCAAATATCAGATATTTTAGAAAAAAAAATGCCATTATTAAAATTTATGTATTCATATAAAGTATTCATGAGCCTAATATTTTCTCACGGCACACATGCACGTTTTTTGATGATCAGTCCCTCAAATGAAATTTCCAACAAAAATCGCACTGCTAATCTTAGAATTAAATCAACTGGACTAGGCAGCATTCAGGTCAATAATTATTTCCCAACACGAAAATGTTCATCTCATTTAGGAGAGCAATAAGGTGATGTTCATCAGAGTATTAATTATTGATGCAAGCAGAGTAATAAAACATGTCATCAAGTAATCAATGTTACTATGCATGACATAATGAGAATGGAAAGACAAGAGCAGGTGCCCTGTAGAGTGGGCTGTGGCTCATGCCTGTGTCTGTGTAGGCACCATCCTGTCCACACTACTACTCTTCAAGCCAACAAAGCTGGTGGGAATGTCAGAAACAGGATAGGTTATGTTCCTTGTGCTCATTGCAAGAATGATGGTGAAAATGTTGGGGTCATGGTCTCATAGCGGTATATGCTCTTAATGGTTCTGCTGAAAGACTGAAGCAATGAGGGCATGCAGCCAGTACATAAAGTAAACATGAAGAACCCCACGCGCAGAAATGGCAAACTCCAGCCATCAAATATGACACAAATAACAGGAAAATGAAATCTGTATCTATCTTCTGCAATTTACTCTTTAATGTCAATATCATAGTGTGTGTCACACCAATTTTCACAGATCAAATTTTGTGTAGTGTAAATTAGGCCATTACTACATATGATGTGCAAATGAATGTTCTATCTTGGTATTCTGTGAGATGATGGAGCAAGGTTGTGTAATGCAGCAACGATGATGGTATAGGTCAGATATATTCTATACACTAGACATTGCATCAGATGTACCAAGCCACCACAATAAATTCTTTGATGTAATTTTGCAATCACAGTCGATTACATGCTGTCTGGTGCGCTGGCTGCGATTAGAAATGACAGGGTGCTTGGCCAAACTACCAGTGTCATCTCAGGTCACTTTCACAAATAACCGCTACAGGCCACCGTGTTGGTCATTGGATTGGCTGGCCAAAGTCAGGCCAATTTGGATAAGGGAAGGTCATCTCCCACTAACAGTGCAACAAACTGCTATAGATGGAGCCGATCCTCAGAACCCATTGACTACAAAGTGCTAAGGGTTGTTCCATATTCACTGAACATATTTCATCTCCCCAATCTGTGAATCAATACGCTGGGAATGAAGTTTTGGCGCCTGCAAAACATGTTCTCTTGCCTAGCTCATCTACTACAAGATAGTAACAATGTTTTTGTCCACAATGAAGAACCAGTTCTTACGCTGAGGAATTCAATAGGAATCCTTGTTACTCGATTCCTTTCTAGACATAAAAAAAGTTTTCTTTTGAAAGCATTAGAACATCTATCTCAAGAGTTCCTGAGTATCTTTTGCCAAAAGATGGGAAGGAATGTCATTTTGCTTTCAATCAGTTCCTCATTTTTAATGAATGGTATGCCATTTTTAGTCTGATTCAGTTTTCCAAACATTGTATAATTCAATTTCTTGACTTGCATGCAATATAATGAAAACAAAACAAAGTACACATGTACACCTGAATGACAGACAAAACCTTCACATCAGGTTTGTTAATTTAAGAGAAAGCAATATCAATTTGATCCTACAAAATGTGTTTTTTATTGCTTTTTCTACCTAAACCATACACTTATGTAAATATCAATGCACTGAGACTGTCAGTGGTTGCCACTAAAACTATGCAAGATGGAAAATGTCTATGTCCCCTGGATACAGGCACTCCTTGGGGATGGGGAAGGGCCAGGTCAGTTGGGAGATGGGTAATGATTTTCCTTGCAAGATGGAGAAGGTCTACTTCCCTTGACAGATCCGTAATGACGCTCCTTGAAAGATGGAAAAGGTCTACTTCCCTTGACAGAGGGGTAATGACGCTCCTTGAAAGACAGGGAAGGTCTACTTCCTTTGAAAGATGGGTAATGACATTCCTCGAAAGATGGAGAAGGTCTACTTCACTTGACAGATGGGTAATGACGCTCCTTGAAAGACGGGGAATGTGCCTTTCAGGATGTAGGAAAGAAAATGCTCCCGCAGTGATGATGCCCATCAGGGAGCCTTCCAAAGATCATAGCTACCGTTCCTTTCGGGGAAGCAAGGAAGGGTGATGACCTTTTGAAGATCAAAAAGGAACATGGCTGCATGAAGATAGTGACTAAACAAGGTTCTTCTAGGGCTGCAAAGGGTGATGAGTCTGAGGACCTCTGGAGATAGGGCTTCATGTTTACCTTGATGGAAGATGCAAATTTCATTTGGATTAGAGGGCTGAGCAACCCTTCTGAGATCCACAGAACACAATGAAACAAGGCATACTGCATGCATTTACATTAACTATTTATCAGTAATACACTTTTACCCTCGGAGTTCACTGTTATATTGTCTATACCATGTTATTAGAGTGTAAAATTCATACTCAAAGTGATATTTGACAAAGCTGTTTGCAGAGACTCATCCATAACCTATGGAACAATTACTAATGTGTTTATTCTGAAGGGAATGAAGAACGCGTAACATCACTATCTGTTGAGTAGCAAAATGCAGTTGTGTTTTTGTTCTTAATTATTCATTACTTCAAAACACAATCATATGATGTCCCACATTTGTGGTGCATGGTATTTTGTGTATCTTTAATTTGATTAATGTCAGATTTCCAACATAGGTCCATTGGGATCATAACTGCTGACACTGTAGATGCCTGCACATGTCAATAAATGTGAAGACAGAAAATGATACCCATGCTTTGAAAGAATTATACTGATGATGATGATGCTGATGCTGATGCTGATGAATCAGACTGATGATGATGGTGATGCCGTTGGTGAAGATACCAGGCATTGCAACTACTCCAACAAATGCCCTACCACACAACTCCAGCCATCCAGATACTCGCGCCTGTGTCAACACTATAGGAATAGATCAGCAATCCCCTGTGGCACTGTGACAGGAGAACCAGGAAATGACCACATTATTGTCATCACTTCTCATGTCATGAGCTTGTCGGCTCTTTAACCCGATGCAATATTCAGTTAAAGAAAAAACTCTCGACTCCATTAACTATGCACTTTCAAAAATGTGGAAATAATTCACTTCTCCAAAATGATTCTCTGATTTTCTTGGCAGTAAAATTAATTTTGTTCTGGCACCGATTGTGCAATAAAGACCCAAAGGATGCCCAAAATAGAAGTACTTTGTTGGCATATAAATGAGTTCTGGTGACGTGCTTGTAGAACTGGTATCATTATGCACTGGCTGTAACATTTGTCATTCAGCCTCACTACACATGGTGTAGGATTTCATACAAAACACATTACAAAACAGTTCTAACATTCACGTCTCACCAAGTAACTCTGTGGTTTTAACTGCAACATAACCTCAGTTTTAATGACTCATCTCGGAACAAGGATTTTTGCTCGCACAGTGACAATTTGATACAAAATACATGGCTGTGTCTGGATTTTTAAAACTGATGGTCATATTTTTAAGAGTACGACTATGCAATGGAGGAGTCTGCATAAAGTTCCTGACATTTGTTCCTATCCTGGTCAGAGCATTTCCACATTCCAAATGCATTTTCATCTCCCTGAGGAGTAATCTTTTGAAATAAGCCACAGCTTCTTTCAAAGTCTCCAAATTTCTAAAGATCAGAAGCGTTGAAAAAAAGAGAAACTTGACAAAAACATTTCTGCAGTCACGAGATGAGCAGAACCAGTCTATGAATTTACAGGAGGACACAGATAAACACTGACAAAGATAAATATGGGATGGTATAGCTGATGAGGAGGGAAAAGTAGATTATTTCATAAAAAATAACATATATCTGTAAGACATTAGCAGTGTTCAGCTCTGGGGTCCATCAGGTTTGTCTTTCAGTATTTGAATCTCGGGGCCCCTCTTACTAAACTTTAGATATCAATGATCATAAGGCCCTTTTGACCTCATTCATGTTCAATTTCGACCAATGGACAAAAGATGGTTAGGGTCGGTGTGTATAATTACAGCATCAACTAATAGAATCCCCATCAAGTAGACTACATTCCAACTGCAGGGTTTATTAGGAATGCTGTGAGCAACACCTGATGGAGATGCATAATAAGCGAACTGGGAAACAGAATCAGGCATGATGGATTCAAACCTTGGTGTGTCGGTCAGCCCAGCTCCCAGAACGATTCCAATCAGCATCAGCAACAATTGATTACTTTTGTCAGTCTGCCCTTCCACTACAACATGGTGCTTGTACAATCAGCTTCATACAAACTAGCACGAAAACCTCCCTTATCAAAGACCATTGTGGTTGCCATACATCTACCATGTTACCATTTCCAAACTGATACGACTAACTGTTAACTGCAACTGTCTTTGACAGATATTTATAGTGATCTGTAAACAGTGATTGAAACATCATACCTCAAAACTTTAAACAAATATAAACATAACATTCATCATATGACAAAATAATAATTAATGTGCAATGCAATGTTTCCATAAATCACACATTAATTGTTTTTAAAATACCTGTATAATATACCAGGGATCATAATTATTAGATATTACAGGATGTCAAAATTGTACACGGACTCTGGGTTTTTTTTTTAAACATGGAACCATTTCCGTCCCTGTTGGTTTCATCAATATACAGTATGTGGAGAATAACCCTCCCACAACACATTCTATCAATGAAGTCTTCCATGTCTGCTCAATGAAACCCTGTGAAAACGGCCTGATCAGTTCCACAGCCATTGATGCACTCCTAGCCAGTGATGCACTACTGGCAGACAGAATGACAGCCTAGACCATTTCCGTCTTACTATGTATACATCACACCTGATTCCTGTTCCTGTATCATGCCCTCTGGTGGCCATTCTGTCCACAACACAACATCACATAACTGTCCGTTGAGCTCACGGCTACTCAGAGCAATCATTCATGTGCTGTCTACATGGGCAATTATTAGTGTTTTTGCAGTGATGTACCCTTCTAGCATCTCCCTGAGCACAGGGAATTCCCCTCTTAATCTCCTTCTTCCTTCATAGCTACTGTAATAAATAAAATATATCACTTGAAAAGTTTTACTTTCAAGCAGTCTCTCAGAATAAAAGTCTGAAATCACTTAAATTCCATCTTCAAATCTGAATTACACTAAAATGTGATTAAAGCATGTGATAATTTTCCTGCCATGAATGTCAAAGAACAACCCAGTGAGTATTACAGAGAAAACTTCAAGGGAAATCAGATCATTACCCGAACCCTGTAAGCCGGCAAGGAGATGATTTGCAATCATTACATGAAATTCATGATCATAACATTCTTGCATCATTTACCTATCAGTGTGTAATCAGCTACTACCCATTGGTACATTTACACCTGGATTTACTAATGGCTTTCCTGAGTATACTGTCATGATCAATCAGTCCTGACTGACTGCTGGCTTCCTTTGTTAAGGTCCTAGCTATGTGATGTCATCACCTTTGCTGTTGTTAACTGTTCCATATGTAACATTCTCCTTCCTTAAAGGTCACATGCAACCAAAAAATCAAACATAATTAAAGCACATTTATCACTTATTCATGACATATAATATACATTTCTGCTTTTAGAAAAACAAATAAACAAAATTATAAGCGTACAATCGCGGTTCAAAAGTGCAATATTTTGTACTTGGGCTTACTTCCCCCGAAACGATGCCCTCGGGAGACCGAACCCAGTCATAGCGGGTGGCTATGCATTCAAGTGTAACGACGGCTTCCGATTGGCTGTTTCATTTGCTGATATGCTGAGGGTTCATTGTGTTTACAGAAAGATGATCTGCTTGATGGGCATTTTAGAAGTATAGCCAGTCACAAGAAAGTAAGATTCTTTATGGATAACAACTTCTTTTTGTGTACTTGATGCGTCGTTTCAGTATGGATTCATATACTGTTGTCAAACAAAATCATATACATGTACACGAAAAGAAGTCGTTATCCACGAAGAATGTATATAGAGATGTTGGGTTTGGAAAATACTTGTTCTCTGAATTTGCGCTCGATCCAATAAAAAACCATGTCAGTAGAGATGGTAAACTACTGCGTGGCTGGAATCTGTCATTCGTCCAAGTACAAAGCAGGACTTGAAACTGACAAGAGTTTGCACCAGTTTCCGTCAGATCCAGTCATCCGGAAAAAATGAATGTAGTTTGTTTGCAACCCACAGACATAAAAACATGTCATGTGTATCACACGTGCCTAATTACATAATATGGCAGACACGGGACACGGGTGCACGAGTCATGAATCAACTTATTTTCTTTATGTCGTATAGTTTGATAGGTGCTAAGTTTAAATTGCACGTGGTCAATGATTGAAGCTGTGTATTGCATGTTGTCTTTAGCAGACAGGCAGACAGACATACAGGTGTGAATAAAACAGACATTGAGCTTTCTCTGTGACAGAGACTGCTTACCACAATCAACAAGTTTTTTTACGTAACGAGTACATTATTTACTTGTTTGTGTACACAACCAAGATTAGACTACTGCTCATGACCTCAGACGCTGAGCATGCATACTGTTTCATGCTCCGCGAACCTATTCACTGCGCATGCGTTATGGACGCAGCGCAGCACAGCAGTTGAAACCAGTTTTCCCCCCAGCGCTGGGGGGAATTTAGTGAAACGTTTGAACTCCGATTTCGCGGGCTTTTTTTTCATTGCGTTTTTTTTCAACTTTATAGGTTGAATTGGCATTTTTTATGATTTGTTTCGGTAAGTGCATACCTAAAGGTACCAGAATCTGCAAAGTTGTATTTTACGTTGCATGTGACCTTTAAGAATCCATTCACCATCCTCATATTACTGAAGTCGACTTCTACAAAGTTTTCTCTGTAACATCTCAATCTTTCCCACTTGTGTGTATTTCTTGCAAATGTAACTCAGAATGTTGATAAAAGGTAGAATATATGATATTTAATTCATTGGAATGAAGCAAAAGGAAAGAAAGAATCAACTAAAGTTATATGAATGTATATGGTGGTCATTAGTACTATATTAGCATATCTTTGAAAAAATAAAACCACACAGATTGGCTCCCTTAGACCTGACACACACTGGATGCCATATTCTGATAACCTGACAATGGAAAGGTGTTTGTCTGTGTGTGTACCAATCTATCAGCAGTCTCCATGTGCTGGCTGTGGTCGGATCATCTTCTAATGTCATCAGTCAGACAGGCAACAAATACCCAGCCATACCCAGGATCACATTCTTTGGCTGATCTCAGATCACAGGCTGAGTCACTGTCTGCAATGAATGTGAAGTTGTTTGCCAGCTCTGGTCTCACCATACCCATTACAGTAAGTTTTGTCATAAAAAACAACAGACACCTGATCTGATATATCCTTGAGAAAACAAAATTCAACACATAAGAAACGTTGATGTTTTTCAAAATACTTGAGCTGGAATCTCCAAATGGCTCTTTTTGCTAAACCTGTTTTTTATCACAAATCTGTCGATTATTCCTTGTATGTAGTCAGCACTGTGGCATTCTTTGTGGTATTGTTTCAACTCAGCACAACTATTACAAGAGTTAACACAGATGTAAGTAATCCAAGGTTAGATAAAGTTTTACGTCAAAAAACAACAACTCCTGCCCCACAATGATGGAGTGAGTTTAGTTTTACACCTCACTCAGTTTTATACCAGCCATATGACAGAGGCCTGTAAAGAATCAAGACTGGATCAGTGATCAACAGCATGAGCATCAACTTATGAAATTTTGATATGATGACATGTCAATCATGTCACCGAGTCTGCTTGGGTTACTGAGGATTAGTGCTAGCCCAGATGTTCATGGGTTCCCCAAATGAAGCACATCTGACATATGTGGCCTGACCCTTGGCAGCTGAGATCATAAATTGCTTCTGTTAACCCAGCAGTGAATGGATCTCGATGGGATAAGGTTGTTTACCTTCTTGTGCCTTACAGGCAGCTTGGTTATTCAGGATAATAATGTGTTAGTGCCTTGAGCATGCAGAAGTTCAAGAAAACAGGCACTTTATAAATAGTCATCACTGTCCTCTAACATCAAGATTAAGGTCAATGAACTTTTACAGCATCATGCATGCAGACACACAGAATGAGTGCGCATGTGTACATGAACTGTCAGCTTGTAGTGGTTTGGACTAACCTTCAGTCTAAGTAAACTTATCCTCAGTTCTTTTCATTACATTCCACTACTGAGTCTAACAAAACCTTATGGGAGGTCGCGTCAGGTAACCTTTGAGATTGACCAATCAGAACACAGCTTACCAAATCACGAAAGTGCACATTCGCACATACCTTTTGAACTTTTTATCTCGAAAAGGTTCGTACCTGAACGATTCCGAATGCTATTTAGCGTATGTTCGCTTCCGGGTGATGCACATGCCGCATGTACAGCCATGACAACGGTGAGTAAACAGTCGCTGAAAATAGTGTTTTTGACAATATTCAATGATGTTATCTGGCGGAAATATTAGCTAATGGTAACCATGTCAACAGAACCCCAAAAGCGTATATACTGGAGGTCAAATAACTCTGTTATATGTGGATTTTTGTTTGTGGAGAGATCTGTGTCATGACCTGAATATTTTGAAAGTCCCTTCGATCCCTAAATAGTAGCCGTGGTCTGATTGGTTAAATCTATTTAACTGTTTCGCATTTGATTGGACTGTGATTGGTTGCTCAAAGGTTACCTGATGCGACCTTCTACTAGGTTTTGTTAGACTCAGTGGTGGAGTGTAATGAAATACACTGAGATGAAGTTTACTTAGACTGGATTAACCTTGATATTACTAGCAGTGAGATTAGACCATGTTAACATGCACACTCAAGTTACGGGCCTTGTGTATATCCTCACATCTTCAGGTATTATTCCAACTGCAGATTGACGAACATTTTGTAACCATACCACCAGCTGAATAGGTAATCATATTTTAAGATTTGCAGATCATGTCTATTAAACTTGTGAATGACAAAGGGACAAAGTCAGTCATGCAGCTAGAATTTTGCAACAGACTTTTTCTCAACTAAAGTCGTCTTCACAACATTCTTACAAGATCAGTAGACAGCAAACTGGCACTTATATGAACCCTGTTTCCCAGTTCCTACTGGAATGTGCACATGAGAACTGTTCTAATCAAACCAATGCTCTAATGACAGGCATTTGTCTTATAATTGATGCAGAGCAACATAACCGTAAAATCACAACTGGACTATTTCTGCAAACACGCCACAATTACTGGATAAAAGTACTACCATTGAGTTAGGGTCTTCTGATCTCTGGAAGTCACTCTGATTTAAGATGGCTTTGCTGGTCACTCAAAATGGTATGGGCCTAACCAGGAAGGCCAATACACAATTCAGTCCACGGTCACCCAGACGCATGCTGTCTGCTGTTGGGCAGACATTCCCTCAAACATCAAAGGCCAAATGAAGAGCAGATGCAAACAAAGTTGATGAGTTAAAAGAATTGGAGACATGTCATGGATAGACTGAGTCTTACTGATAACTGGGAAGAGGGAACTTCCGTGAGACCCAAGTGCTCCAGGCACTATTCATCCAGAGCCATTAGAACCAAACTGCAGACTCAAAGACACATAATACTGAGGATGTTTCAAAAGGAACCTGTGTCCACATATACCCCATTAGGTAAAATAACAAACTTTGAAGCTTGTAGAACAACCTTTCAGAACCATCATGAAAGAGTTACATGAACTAAAGTAATTAATAACAAATCAGTTCCAAAGTACAATCCTCCTCTATCTTCCCTTGTCCATTTATTATGACGGAAAGTATGTAAATGTTGTGTATGAACTTGAATAAACATAGACTCAGACAGGCAGTAACCTGGCCTGTCACATCCTTTCAGTTATCATCGTCAGACACATCTTATTACATCGCCATGGATCCTCAATGATGTGTCTGTTTGTCTAGATACAGAACACTCGAAAAGATGCCAAGCTGGCTATTTCAGTTCCCCTCTGGCAAGATCTGTCAAAGTCCCCACTGACTACAGTGATACCCTTCAAACTGGAAGTAGACAGACAAGGCAAACAGACTGGCACTACAACAACTGTCCTCCATCCTACAGAACTGCAGTATGCTGCCTGATATAGACAAAAGCCTAGAGGAACAGTGGAAATGTTTAACCATGGTGCATGCATAAATCTAGACTAACTAGTTTCTGAAATTAACACATTTTACTGAAAGAAAGTTCATAGTAAAAATAAAATCATATAATGAAATGAAGTCTTGAGACTTTCTTCTCAAAAGATAAGGAAATTTAGACTTGCCACATTTTCTAGACTTGTGTGGGCTTTCTTGGATATATTTGCTTCAGGGTCTTTACGACAGACTAGTACAAATCCAATATTTCAAATCTAGTAAAACAAGACTCTCCCTACACCTCCATCCCTCTGATCTCTGTCCATTCATACACCCTGCCGTCTTATTGTCTCAGGATACCTTAGTTCAGTGAAGAAAAACATGGGTTTTGTTTTAAAATGTCAGATGAAAAAGACATCTGTGCATCAACCTACATAGCAAATTTCAATAAGGCTTATTCCATACAATAGGTGGTACCTGTACAGTTGGATAGACAAACTGATTGCTTCATCCACTGCTTTTTAAAAATGGGGTGGGGAATTCTCAAGCCAAGACAGACAAATTTGATAACATTAAAATTATAGTGACTTCAAATTATGTCACAAGTGAGATCCCGTATGTTTTGTCTTGAAGATTATGAGAATGTCAAATTACAAGCTGTGTTAGAGGTTTATCTACTTGTGTTGGAATATGGAGAGAGGAGGAGGATCACTGTTACAATATGGCCAGCATGTCTTGAACAAAGATGTTTTCTAGCTCTTTCATCATTTGCTTCAAGTCTTCCTACACATTCAACATCACTCACATAATTTTTAATTTTCTTATGACATGACTCCTCTCTATTTCTCTAGGAGTAATTTACAAGATGCAGAGTTAAATGCCAGTAATGATATCCTTGTTTTTTTGTCCACTTTTTCACAATATCAATATGCTTAAGTCTTTGATATGCAATGATTCATTTTGACTCCTCTTAAAATCCACCACTTATAGCTCTTTAAGTATGCTTTGTTCGTGGTAAAACTGTCCTGCAAGCAATCTTATCCAAGATCTATACAATCAATATCCACAGATTGGGATAATTAGCAGCAGTGTTCAGGCTGTGATGAATTGGAAGATGACGTGTTCAAGTATTCATTAAAAAGAAGAATTTTCCACTGCATTTCAATTCAAACACAGCCATCAGACTCTTAAATGCATATTTGACAATACATAAATGACAGTTCAAACAGCTACAAACTGGTGGAGATATTTTCATATTTAGATAAATAATTTGATGTTTGGTTCTCTTCATGGAGAAGAAGGCACAATCAGAGAATCACAATATGAGATCGATAAGTTTACAAAGCATCAAAGCTCTGGCTCAGTATGAGGAGAAAGCTCATGTATGTGAAATATCACATCAGAGAATGATTGATGGCAGCACACATTGCCTACTGGACTGCTCCATGGACAGGCATTGCAGTATTGACCATTACAAAGATTAATGGTCTCTCTTCCATGCCATTACATCCCTGTTAGAAAGAGGCAACATCCAATTCCTCATTAGATGCATCAAAGATGGAAATGTGCCCCAATATCAGTGCCATCTGATGCCGTTACTGATGATGAGCCACGGAACATGTATACATACATCAGGCTGGATGAAAAGCGCATCAGCCTCGGATGAACCAATATGATTTGGAAATGGCATGTATGGCTTGCATAACTCACAAGCACCTGCTCAAAATACACACTATTGAATCTAGAGATGTGTTTTTGCACATTGAGTGTGTCGGGAGGTTGTATTTATCTAACATATCCGTACATCTTTAGAAGATGGATTAGCCTTTTACAAAGTGCCAAATTGTCAAATATGTCTTGAGGATTAAAGAAAATGGAGCTGATAATGAAAGGAAGGAGCATTTAATGATGTTTGACATGTCTCGGCTTCCTCATTACCACAGTTCACACCGATGTATTACCACTGGACCCAGGTCTATAGACATTAGGGGACAGATTCTAACATTTCATATTTTTTTCAAATTTTATATTCTTTCATAGCTTAATGATAGAGAATTGTTCACGCTACTTCATGTCTCAAGACACATTATCAAAACAACAGACAATTTGGAAGTCTGTCATTACAGACAAGAATTAACCTTGACTATCCAATCCCAGTAAAGCACTATATCCTGCTGGCAAGGACTGGTGAAGTTTTAACATTGGAGGAGTGCTGTCCAAAGGTCTTGGATGCTGCAGTTAGCTGCATGAAGTTATGTCCCTCAGATATGTAAAGATCCTCTCATCATGATGCTTATAAATCTTTCATAGTCTAATTTTCTTCACTAATTTCAACAAAATTTGGCCTGTACATACAAAACTAACGGTTATGAATTATAGCATGAGGTTATTATGCAAAGTTATTGATATCAAAGTAAAACATCCATATGAGCTATATATAGTTTTAGTCACCAAAGTGTCCTCCATAACACTATAGCAATCATTAGACTCCAGCTTGCCACACACTGGTGGGGCTCTCCTCCCAACTAAACTCTTACTTTTACTTTTTGCTTAACCAAACTCTGTCAAAAAGATAAGTTTGTGGAAACAATTGTTTTATCTCTATACATGAGTCAGTTCAGAGCATACATTTCATGTGAGAGCCAACTGTTCGATGGTAGATAATATCTGACATTTATACAGTAAGTGTCACCAATCTTGGTGTGATGAGACACGTTGCTGGGAAATAGCTACAGGCAGAAAACAGACACTTGAACTCCTATATCCTATATGACAAAACCTTCCTTAACAATCCGCCCAAAAATCTCAAAAAGGTAATTAGCATCTAAACTAGAATCTTGCCCTTCCCTACTAGAACAGGAAGTTGATTAATTTTGACAAGGTTTATCAACGAACTCTTCCAAGCAAATCTCTGGCTGATGGCCAAATTCACACACCAAACTGTGTGTCTGCATCCATCAACCCTTCTGTAACAATATTATAACCAAAGCTGTACAATATTATCACAAATTAATGGTTGGTTCTGGCTGGGGGAAGAGACTTGAGGCTGTGCAATATTACAGAATACCCAATTACAGGATCTCCTCCTTCAATGACGAGCCATGTGCTGAGGGCCAGTATAGACCTTTACACCGATCACTACGCAATTGTAACTAAACGTGGAATTTACTAATTAACTTGTATAAAAGTGCCCAAGGGATTAAGAAGGGAGGGATGAAAAAACTTTTAGATGTCTTTTGGTTCTTGGCAAAGATGCAGCTGCATTTAGGTTGCTGAGGAGACATCAGGTGGCAGTTGGTAATGTTAATCCACATCACTGCTGTCACTGAGCAGCCATGATGCCTGTCAGCTCATATTGCTGGATCCTCAGTACAACTAAATTCTTCATTCTGTTGGGTTTCATAACATTTGACAGTCCATGTCTGATTCATCTTGACAACTGAAATGAGCTAGACTGCTCGTGAGTCATATGCCAACACTGAGATTTGTTTCACTATTTAGACAGGAGATTTTTCATTGTTTTTGTGTGACTCTACACATTCACAGATCAGTTTCATTAATTCAAGACACATTAATCATCCGCAAGGATCAAAGACAGCAAATTACCAGTTGTATCCCTCTGAAGCAACACACCTATGCAACTTCATTTGTCAATACAAATGATGAAAATACAAATCTCAAACAACACAAAAATACATACACAAAAGATACAGTAGGTTCTGTAAGACTGCATAAAAGAAATTAAATGTTTCTTAATAAAAGTGACAAGGGTGGTAGAACTTCTTTAAAAATACTGACAGAAAAAAAAGTGACACGGGAGGAACACATTTTTATTTTTTTCTCTCAGAAATACAGCTTGGGAGGTTTAGCTCGTGGTAATGAGCAGTAGATTCAGTCACACTCGTTCTAACAGACACTCATTTTTATAGTGGACAAATGGATGATCGGGACGCAGCCATCTCAAAATGATTTCTTTTAAGTAGCGATAAAATATTGTTACATGCACAAATAAAAGTGATGTGCTAATGCCCGAGAAACATTTCACATATTTTATTTAAACTAAGTAGTTTGAATTTCAGAGAGAGGGTGTGAGTCTAGTTATAAATACTGTCCAACAGACCATTTCTTTGTTCACACAGTGACCATGGATGAAGTTCAAGTGAGTAGGTAGGGTTCGCTCATCTATGGAAAGTATAACATGAGTGCATGCATGCTTGGCTGCTTATACTAATATGGATTCAGGATTAATGTTGCTGTTAAGGAACTTGCCCACTGAGATATCAGGCCACAGTTAACATTGACACTTAACTCAATCAAAGCACACTGACTCTGTGCTGACCAGTCAGTACTTCATTCTGGCAATACAAAGTGCAATGCAGGGTTGAACAAGCATGACAGTATATATTTGAGTATGAGATCATAGGACTCCTGGCAGATGCTGTATCCACGAAGATCCAGGCTAGAAGTGATCTTCAGTAATAAATTCTTATCACAAGATGCAAATAATGGGATTGGATGGTGTGGTCAATGCTCCTGCTGCTGATCACTAGATGGTCCAGACTTGATTATTTACAGACTGTCACCATATAGGTGGAATATTGCTACACTCCCTCCCTGTATCCACCAGAGTCAGTCAGTTCAATCCTAAGTTGTAAAAGCCATAAGTAACAGACGAGTCATCAAAGAATTCCAATCCAGGCTGAAGACCTACACTATAAGTCAGTGGGTCACCTTCACCTACAAGTCATAAATGGAACCTAGAACAAATACAGTATATTATTCCATGGATGTGACTTAATCATAAGATAAAAAAGGGTAATAAACTATCACGTCATTCCACAAAGGTCACAGATATAACTGTCTTTTCTACACTGACAAACTGTCCATGTCATGATAACCAGATTAGGTCTATCACATGCTTAAACGCCTCTCAGAATAATCTGTGGCATTTCACAAAATTGCAGTATTGTGAGTTACATGATTAGATAACAAATAGCACCAACATATTAGATCCCAGCATGACACTCACTCTTTGTCTTGCTGTCATTTTGCCCATCTACCTGCCCTGGATGCCCCTTTGATATTTCATCTGTTTCATAAACATACTGTATCTGCCATAATGCCCAAGCTCTTGGAAATCTGATCCTGAAAGGCTGCCTTGTTTGATGTAGGGGATATGAAAGACATGCATGTTGAGCCAAGAGATTCAGTGCACTGACATTTTATGCATCAATTTTAATGTTCATAGTATAAACTTGACAACAAAGTGTAACAAATGATTTGCAGTTTTCCTTATTCTGCCCTGGTTTCAACCAGCTCTTCATGTGCCTAATCTAATATTGTGACATTTTTGTCATCAAATCTGTGAGCACTACCACCCACATATCATCAGAAATATGAATACAACGCCTGTAAATGATCAAACACTTCAATTCCATGTGGTGAGAAAACTAATCAACGCCTCCCTGTTTTATTAAGCCTAATTATGTTGAATGTGAAAAAGCCATGAAGTCTTTGCAAAATATCAGCAGTAATACACAGCCCTGAGCCTCTTGAAGAAGCCCGGTCAAGGAGCTCATCTCACATTTAATCAAGCCAAAAATATCCACCACTGATAAAAGAAAAAAATCCCTTTCTTGTCTATTTGAAAGCCAGGCATTCATGTGCAACAAACAAAATTAGGCCATGCTGACCGCAATACACCACATGAGCAGATCTTGGTTTAGCTGAGCTAGCATAGTCGTGATTTGGAAGAGGAACCCATCAATAATTTAATCGGCTACGTGAGCTCATCCCTAATATGGCTAAGACCCCCTAAAAGTGAACTCATTCCTGGAAGACGGATTTGTGGCCTACTTTAATCACACCAGATCATGTGCTATCTAAGTCAGCCAACTAGAGGCTGTTGGTCAATTACATCTTCCCTCTGTGGTGGTTTTCATCCTCAACTTCCACAGCATCACACATCCCCAGCAGTGGGAGTCCAAGTGTCATTACCATATGTTACACAACTTTTCACTGGGGTTTCACAAATGTCCATTTAGACATGTTTAATATGGAAAGTCTGTGAAATATATCAGATGAGTCGATAGCTTTACATGCCTTGTTTATAACACTTGGAATTTAACATTCAAACAAGAAAAGATGTTGCTTTCATGGCAGCCTTTTAAAAAATAGGCATAAATTAAAGTTGTATCTTTCATTGAAGTGTTGAGTGGCCATTAAATGCTTCATGGTTTCAGTCATATAGGTTCTTCAGCTTCAAGATTTATTTCTCTTGCCATAAAGTGTGGGTGAGTTAACACTGAATAGTTTCAGCTATATCATAATGTGTGAGTTAATAGGACAAAGTCCAACATGACGCAGATCACAGAAGGGTACCACTTCAGTTATATTATCCCAGCTGGGATGAAGCAGATCCTGGGACATCTAAGGGTGACTACTCTGCACTAGACATTTTGAAGCCTTTCACTGCATCTTCCCTATCCTCACTGCAAACAATTTGGGACAATGGTTCCTTGACAGTTTCATGACATGTATTTCATGGTCTCATCACATGTGTTCAACATTCCTTGAAATATTTCACAGGGCTACTAAACACAGCACTCAAACATTTCTGTCACAATATTATGAAATAAATAATTCATAAAGAACACCATGTGATAAGTTCAAACATTACATCAACATTTGTTGAAGGACATATAGAAAGTTGACACCGCAGTAACAGGTTAACCAAGTTTTTGCCTTTATGTCACTATAAACCCAATTAACAATTAGGCTCTTCCCACTAATGGACTAATGCTTCTGGATTGGCTGATAACACTTTGTAATGGACGGGCTTGTTTTAGTTTCTTCATTGAACGATGTTATGGTTTCCATTCAGTTAAGTGTGTATGTGTGTATGTGTGTATGTGTGTATGTGTGTATGTGTATGTGTGTATGTGTGCAAATGATTTACGAGCAGTCTGAATGGGATATGGTTGACGTATTTATTTATAAAAATGTCAGCAAGTGAGAGTTACAGATTGAGTGAAGATGTTGTCAGACAAATTGGGATTGCCCATGATAATAATCGCATTTAAAAGTCACAGGTCTTTAGCTTCAGTGAAAACAAGCTGAAATATTCATAAACTGAATGACATGATAGTCACTTCATCAAAAGTTGAGTTGAACAATGATACTATTGGCACAGCCTTCACCTGACCAGTGAAATTTTTTCTTGCACAACATCACAGAGAAGGTGCGGCTCCATGACACAGAATGTTAACTAACCTTCATCCCAAAGGAAAGCTATCTCCAAACAATATTGTATTTTTAGAAACATTTACAATTTGATGAAACACAGGGAGTGACATAAGAATATCCCTCCTTCAACAAAACTAATGTGGGCCTATTACACGAGTACACCCACACATAGACATGCCAAGGATGAAACATGAACAACTGAACAATCATAATGTTAGCCTCCATTTAAATTGGACCAGGGGAATCATGAATGCCAAGGTGTCTCTGTCACAATTTTTGTGTTCACTATAAAAATTGTTGGGCTTTGATTCAAACACATTGCTTCCTGACAACTCTAAAGGACTTGCAATGTAAAACAGTGAAAATAAAACCTATACTCTCTGATATTGAAGTTAACAGCAAGACAAATCTACAAAAACAAATCTATCAATCTCCTGGAAAATTCACTTAATTGACTCTGCAAACATAATGTGGTAGAAGAGGATCCTGGAACTCGGCAAACCTAGACATTAAAAAGATCATTTCAAGTTACAAATTGCATGCAGTTGTCACATTACATGTTTTTTGCTCATTAACTGGCCGCATCCTGATAATGGCCTCCAATTAGTTTGATGATAAGATCAAGAATTCACATTGTCTGACAGGTGTGGAAGAGGAAGTATTCAATTGAGACATAATCTCCCTCTATCTTCATATTCTTGTTTGGCAACATATTAAATGCCATTGCTAGCCATGTTACTTTCTGTGTGAATTTACTTTTTGCCAACATATTATCCGTTCAGCGTACAGATATGACACACACAACTTGACAGTTTGCTACTTCTTTCCCACAACTTTCCCCTCCGCATCATTTCTGCAGCAGTAGTCATAACACGATAAGACCTTTTTTGGACCATATCTCGAAATGAACATCTGTGACTTGCTGTCAAGGCTAGAGAAATTTGCTGGGCTGAAATATAATTTCTTAGGCTGCCATCAAAATATAATTTAGTACCTGTTTGCAAGATAAATATCAGCATAACATTCGCCCAACATGGTATAAAACATTTACATGGATTTCATGAGCAGATATTGATTATTGTTATAGTCCTGTGACCATGGATGGAGTCTTGAACCGCTTACATTTCTCCACTACATTGAACACATGTACACCATAATCTCTTATTGTACAGTAATGAGACCAAACACGACAAACTTCCAGAATTTGAAGTTCGACAGGGGACAGGCAAAATGTTATGGTGACAAGCAGGAGGTTTATGGGGACAGGCAGGGGGTTATTGGGACCAGCAGTGGGTTCATGGGGACAGGCATGGGGTAATGGTGACAAGCAGGGGGTTTATTGTTTATAGTTGCTTGTTCTATTCCAGAGTTAAGCTGGTTTTATAGCGCTTGCTCACTGAGATACCATGCCGCAGTAAGCATGAATAACCCACACTATACTGACTGAGCCAACCAATCATTGTTGTACCCATTAATGATGAGTGCCAGGCAGGGACCAACAAGTACCATATGTTAACGTGTTTTGGTTTAACATGCTGCTGGGGATCAAAACCCACATACTCCTGCTCTCCGAGCAGACCCTCTAACCGCAGTCAGGGGACAAGTAGGCGGTTATGGGGACAAGCAGGGGTTCTTTGCACAAGCAGGGATATCTGTACAAGCAGGAGGTTAGTGGGACAAGCAGGGGTTATGGTGACAAGCAGGAGGTTAGGTGGACATACTCTGACTATCAAACTTCAATGGACCCCTGAGTTTAAGACTTATGAGACATCTCCTTTGCAACCACATAAAGTCTGTGACCTTTAATTTTAAATACCAACTTCTTTCTTCCTGTGAGAAGTAAAGAAACATCCAGTTTCCATAACTCCCCCTCTGACATATTTATCTGTCCAGGGACACTCTTCCTGATAGTCAAAATGAACTCAAAAACTCATTTCTACATCTGGCTAATGAATAATTTAAAAACCCTTTTTCACCTAGTACAAAAAAAAAATTGTAATCATATTTCCCAAACTCGATCAATATGTCACTAGTCTCTGGCATAAAGGCACACAAGATTGGGTGTGGGAGAACTTCCTCCAAGAGAGGCAACTCTTTAGAAGGACATCCAATTGATTTTCTTGAGAAAAAAGTCTGTGTACATTTAACGATGAAGGAAGTTATACCAGGAACTTGCCAAGATGGTGGCATATCCGAGCAAGAGAGTTTCGAAACATATTCTGTATTGATTCTGTGAGCAGACGCATTGTAAGTATTCCCTCCAACATGGCTGACGAGAACAGACGCACCAGAATCAGGTCACAGGAAGATCCAGTTGGTCAATGACTTCAAGCATCTACAGAAATCCTACAAGCTCCACTTCACAACTCATACAGCTCTCTAACCATGATGTAGTTCTCAATCAATCATATCTCTATGAATAAAAGAAAATCATAACACTAGACGCCATAGAAAAAACCCATCAGAAATAAGAAAGGGGCCATTCAGATACTTATATGGTTGAATGAGACAGAAAAGTATTCTGACAGTGGGAGAAGTAAAAAAATTCTTGTCCATCTCATCCACTACTTCAAGTTTTAGCATCCATTATCAAGCTACCATGATCCATGTTTCAACATGTTCGTACTGTCACAGTCCAAAAACGTTTTCCAACACGTTTTTATGAAAAACTTTTACTTCTGATCTATCTCAATAATTATTGACTGTATATTATCAAAACTGAATGACATGACTCATGACTATGAAAATTAGTAATATAGACATTTATGCACCAAACAATGCATTTCACTGAGTGAGTGAGAGAGTGAGTGAGTGAGTGAGTGAGTGAGTGAGTGAGAACAATATCATGCCAGGGAAACAAGAAATGATCTCAACAAATTGCAAAGTTTGGAAACAAACCCAGTCCTTTGGACACAGGAAAACACAACAACCACTTGACTACCTTACCACACATCAAGTGTGACATTTAACAAATTTATACAAATTGAGGATTCCAGTGCCACAAGTGTCCATAAATACTACATAAAAATGAACAGACATATTTCAGTGCTACATTGATCAATAATATATCGGTAAATATATGGTATGATGAACTCATCAGTATTGCATGCCTCAACAAAAAATCTGTATATCACCAATAAATATAGATAAACCATAACTGACAATAGGGGAGAAATACATGTATTATCTACATGTTTATAAATATCCACAGCTGCCATCCAGTACAGCAATGATGACATGATGTACCTGAGACACCTCCAGCAGCCTCCCACACTTACTTACAAAATCAATACACATCCTGTGTCAGTCCACTCATCATCTCATCAAGCCAATACTACAAACACCGATGCCAAACATAACATGGACTATATACTCCTGCAATGTGTTTTGCTTGTAGGAACTTACATTACACCATGTAGAATGATTTCTGAATCACTTGTGGGGACACATTACTGGTATTGTTCCTATATATTCTGGAATGATGGTATTGCTGATTCCTGAATATCCTGTACATGTACAGCACTAGCAGGTGTAGAAGTAACCTCTCACTGTTGGACTGTGTTGCCAAGTCAGTCAGAATTACCCTAACATGCATGCATGATGTTGTATCTTCACCCACAATAACCTCTATTTGTGGAGATAAATCACCTTGTCACCCATTTCTTTTTAAAGATTCAAAACTATATCATGCTTAATGCAGGATATGACTTTTCACCCAGAATACCTTCTACCTGGAGAGTAACATTCTCCTTTCAAACAGAATACCTTCTACCCGGAGAATAACATCCCCCTATCAAACAGAATAACCTGTACCTAGAGAGTAACATTATTCTGTCAACCAGAATATCCTCTACCCTAAGAGTAACATCCCCTATCAAACAGAATACCTTCTACCTGGAGATTAGCATCTTTCTACCAACCAGAATACCCTGGACCTGGAGAGTAACATCCCCTATCAAACAGAATACCTTCTACCTGGAGATTAGCATCTTTCTACCAACCAGAATACCCTGGACCTGGAGAGTAACATCCCCTATCAAACAGAATACCTTCTACCTGGAGATTAGCATCTTTCTACCAACCAGAATACCCTGGACCTGGAGAGTAACATCCCCTATCAAACAGAATACCTTCTACCTGGAGATTAGCATCTTTCTACCAACCAGAATACCCTGGACCTGGAGAGTGACATCCCCTATCAAACAGAATACCCTGTACCTAGAGAGTAACATTATTCTGTCACTCAGAATACCCTCTAACTGAATACCTTATATTACCAAGTACCTATTTCATACAGACTACATCAAAGATTCAACCTGGACCTGGCAGATGTGAGTCTTCCGTGAGTTTTTCAATGGATATTTCAGGTGGAATTCCTCCAGTTGAATCACTGTAATGATTATCACATGCTGCTGGCTCATACTGCAATCAATCCTACTGATCTGCAATTCTGAGTTACATGTCCATGGAACTACAGGATCAATGATCTCTTTTTACCTTTCGACTCATTAAAAAGTCCTCCTTCTTTCAATGAGCATGTGAAGATAATTTCCAGTAAAGAAACCATACAGCAAGCAGTGCTGCATGGAACACATGGCACCTTATGATATGTTGTTTATTTTAGTAAATAATGCAAGACTTCATTATTACTGTCAGTAAACTGACTCTACATCAATCATTTTCTGGGTAGTATGTTCTACATAATGTGCGGAACGTTTTTTTCATAAAATGTGAAAAAAATAGCAACTTTAAGTTTGAAAGATTTGCGAAAAAAGCATGAACATTTTCAAACAAATTGCATCAATGAGAGTGAATAATCTGATCTTCCTTAGTAAAGGTCAATCCAACCTTACCTAGCCTTAACCTTTCACCTTAGCCAGGTAACAAACCCTTCCACTCCAGGAAATGGTTTACATTTCCGTCACTGAGCAGCCATGAAACCATGGAAACAAGATGTTTCTGTGACAGATCTGTAAACTCAAACATTAACAGGCACATATCTCTACCAATTCTTTTTGCAGCCAACCTAACATGTGTTTCTTGTCTACCGATTTACATGACTTGGAAAAGTCCTTTTTTGTATCCAGACGAGCATTTTGTGTGCATAATGACCAGGAAGTGAGCATTGCACATCAATAACAAGAACACTGCAGAAGACTGTCCAAAACACTATACATCACAGACATGTTTTTTAATGCAGCATTTACATTGTACTGCTAACTGAAGGTTTTGTAGCCCAAGCTCTTTTATCGTGATGACAAGAAACATAAATACTGCACATAAGTGTGAACCTTTAACAGGAAAAAGACAAAGGTATTTGGCCTTGTATTCTGCCTTGGCTTCCAGGCATCCAGCAAGTGAGGTGTTGTTTACCATTCTTTATCTTTCATCTGCTAGCACATGTTGTTGAAGGTGAGATATTTCCTTGAGTGCCAGCATGTCCAATCTTCACTAAATCCAAAACCAACAAAATCATGGACCATGAACCTTACTGGCTCTGGAAGCTGCACTGTCTATGTTAGGTCAAGCTGGCATATTGTTGCTGATTGATTGGAAAGAAACTTGAACATTAAAGTCAATAAGCACATGTGCACAATATCAGAAATGTGAGGCCGAGTGTATACGAGGTCATATCCCCTGTGACAGAGGAAGGTCAGGTTCAGCTTGTCAAGAGCAGGTGACAGGACCACTGAGGAATTACCTAGCCACTTCTGAAAGGCACACAAGTTGTAAGGAAACAGAGTTTGAAGTAATGTTGAAAACAGACTCTGAACCTGTGAGATGTGTTGATATTTTGAGCTTCCATTCCAGCTGTAGAAACTGAAACTGAGTGCATGTCCGTCAAATCTCTCCTCCATCTCAAACTGAAATTGCTAAGGTGGTTTCTGTGATATTCTCCCCCTACACGCCCCATTAAAAAGACCAACTTATATCAACAACTCAAAATGTGATATATACAATTACTCATGGGTTTGATGTCGTGAAATATTACTGATTTGAAATGACATTGCACATAGATATAATTATTGTTTTGGATACTCAACTGAAAGAGAGATTTGGACATATTCTGTGTATCATAGTATATTATGTAGGCGAAAGGTGGGACATTACACAAAGCTGGACTGAAGAGTACAGATACAATTTTGAAAGACCAAACATAACATGACTCAGCCAGCGTGGAAGCAGATTCAAACAAGCTAAAGGGAAGCATTTCACTTCTTTGAGAGGCATATAGAAGTTGGAGGAGTAAGGATTAGAAGAAAGAAGTTGTTCATCAATATATTGCTATCCTTCACTAAAGAGAAGCCACACACAACATCAAACTGATGGCATATCACCAAATATTGTAAAAATACAAATGAACTTAAAAAAGCCTGATACAGCATGAAATATCTGAGAAGTGTTCAGTAAGGCTTTGTCTAATAAGAGATGTATGGCACAGACTTTCTATGTATTCTGTAAACTGCTGGAAGATGTTGGAAACAACAATCTGATTCCATCAACAGTTTACGTTTTTTGGGTGTGGGGGCTGCTCACTCAGTAGCAGGTTTATAACAACACCATCCTGCATGTAAAGCTGTGGTAGCTGAAGAGAGATAACAATGATGTGTTGCTGATTGCAAGTGCATGTTAACTGAGCTACTTTCTGCACACTGCACCTAAAAATACTGGAATTATGTAACATCAACTGTTTCAGGCTACTGGAGCTGCTACCTTGAAGAGGTGGCACACTTGCCACATTCCACTCCAAAAGGTGGGATGTTTTTGGCTTTCATGACACAAAATGATTTCAACTTGGGAAAATATGATTCCACTTCATGTTTGGTTGCACCCTTATGACTTGGGTGAGCTCAACATGTGTTGAAACCTGTCAGATACTTGTACCATAAGTCGAAATCCCAAGCAGAGCAATATTTCTTTGTGTTTAGCCAGTTCAGCTAATCATTATACATTCACCAAAACTCTAATCAGCTGATGGCTAAAGTGCAGCAAAGACTTCAATGCAGTGGAAGATTTCAAGGTGGGTGGGTTAAATAGGAGGGACTTCTGCTCACAAACAGGTGTTGTACAGTGGATATCCAGCTATGTTTATCATCTGATAAATGAATTGTTTAAAACACTGATGTTCTCACACAAAAGCTCTACAACTGAGGCAAAATGGAACTTAAACTTTACATGCTTTAAAATTCCATGTTCTATTTGCGCTGGTCATTTGTATTTCTGTATTTTGGGCCTGTGGAGTTTTACAGAGTAACTTGTCTGTCTGTTTGTCTGTCGATTGGACAACAACATATGGGTACTTGTAAAAGATCACTCAATAATCACAACACTATCGCATTATAGCTGGAGGCATCGGTGGCTGTCGCAACACTCTCACACACACATCATCTCAGCATGTGTAATGTATTCATCTGCACATTCACTTGCATCAGGATCACACTCGTAGGGTGCACAGGATCATGGGATCACAGGGTGCAAGAGGGGCCTGATATTACTGTTCACTTTCTGATATTGACAAATTTCATGTGGTGACAAAATGTCATAAGCATACAAACAATCAAGAGATGTTGGTCAGCCTAAAACACTGTGGTAAACCACTAACTGTGATACTTCTGGCATGTCACTATCATACACCTATCAGCAGGCGACAGTCCACACTGTCAAGCAGATTGAATTATATGCATATTTTATTCAGTTTGGTACACTTGAAATTCAATCCCTGAATTATATATAATGTCAGTGCCCAGACAGCATGAGATGCATTTGATGATTGTGAAATGAATAATGAACTATGTCTGTATAATTTTCCTAAGTTACTCAGGAGTGTAAGTGACTGGTAGGTAGGTAGGTTGGTAGGTGGAAAAGTAGGTGGGTAGGCTAGTAGGTGGAAAAGTAGGTGGGTAGGCTGGTAGGTGGATAAGTAGGTGGGTAGGTGGGTAGGTGAGTAGGCAAAGGTTGGGAGGAGGAAGTAAGCATGGGAGAGGAAAAAATAAAGGAAATCTGCAATACAAACATGGAACTAAAAACATGTAAAGGGTATCAAAGACATTTTGAAGAACCTTTTGAAAGTTAACATTTGAAGCCAAAAAACATTTAAAACCTATTTTGCATGAAAACCTACTACTAACTTAATTGAGCATGAGTAGTCATAGAAGTCACGGTTTCCAAAGTGTTGGGGTGATCGCTTGTGCCTGCAAGCACCCATCAAAATTTCTCACTCAGTGACTTGGGCATTTGAGTTTAGTCAAAAGCATGGTTGATCAGTTGAGTGCAGATAATCAAACTGATTTCAACATGGAAAAATAGGGGCCAGAACTTGGGGTATATAACACTGTAATGACATATTTGAACAAAAATAGCTGGTTTTCTTATTAAAGAAAATTTACAGTTATTCTTGCATAAAGAGAGTCAACTGTAACCTGATGCTTGCTTGTTGTGCTGACTTAATGTCAACCAATATTAGGACTGAAAAATACAGTGGGACAAGGGTGGAACGATACCCTGATACTTTGGGTGGTGATCTGGTGTTTGGGAGGGAGATTTTGATGAGTCTGGCATTAATCAAGACCAAGTGATGTGTTATTTAGGGTGAAGATCTCTTCACTCAGTGTTTCGCTAAATATGGCCTAACCAATCTTCCAAGACATCTCTTGTTTCGTGAGGTATATAAAGCCTTCACAATCTAACTTTTCGCTAATATGTCCACTTAAATGATTGCGAAAGAGACCCATGAGAGGTCTTCAATATCCTATACAGACCAAGTTGGCCAAGACGGAGACGGTCAAAACCTGGTTGTCCTTAGTAACAGCTGGTTGTCCTTAGTAACAGCCATCATCAATATCAGACGTGGCTGAAGAGGGCTATAGACTTCTGTACTAAATGATCTTGTTTTGTTCATGACAGTCTACAAATCTATAAAATAATGATCTTTCTTAAGAATTACGATCTTGGTAAGATTTTAAGGTATCAGTTTGAAATTACCGTGGTGCAGATAGTCATAAGGAAATGCACCTAATCCAGCAGATTGATGTGAAGAGCCTGATAAATAGGATCTTCCTGCCTGACCCTGTCTAGATACTACACTCACAAAGGTCTAGATACTACTGAAAACATCATTACAGTAATGAGGTGAACAGGAACAGCCACTATTGGCTAAATTGTTTACAGTTTATTCAAGACTACATTCCTCATGAAGAAATACCCCTAATCAAATGAATAACCAGAAACAGGTTTCACTAGTCCACTAAAGTGTAAACACGCACAGCAAGGTCACATGTTCTCTGCATCAGCTATCTTGCACTTTTTAGTCCCAGCATGTTCTCAAAACATGCTGTCACTTGCATTTTAAGTCACTGTATTTTCAAAGTTTCATAGAAATGAAGAATTAAAAAAGTACAATCAAGCGTTTTATACCAAATATTCCATTACAATGCAATATGAAAAACACAGAGCATGAATTGGTCTTCAGCAACAAATGGTTCAAAAGAAGTGACCAACTAGATCAGGTTGATATATCATCATATTCCAGCTGCTTAGATGCTGTTGATCACGGAATTGTCTGGTCCAAATTTGATTATTTACATACTGTCATCTTGTATATGGCATAATCTCTGAGTGCTGCATTAAGGAACAACCAAACCACACTAAATCATATCAGTCATTGGTTTGTCTGTTCCAGGATCAATCACTACCAGACCACCATCGGATAGCTGTTAGATTGCTACTGACAGCACAACCCACATCAGCAGGTAAAACGCTCCACATCAGTTTCGGTATCATCTGTCACAGCTTGCAATGTAAAATGGATCAGTCATCTAGAAAAAGAACACAAGCAAATATCTATACCACACATCATACCATAACTATTCCATATTGACCATCAATGCATTAAACTGAAGACTACAGCTAACATTGTAGAAATAAGCCCTGAAGCTATTCATTCAGCAATCAGATGACTACAGCAGGAGTGTTCTCAGACCATGTCCTTGTGGATAATTCACAGCACTGATCAGCACACATCAAGTCAAGTACTATAATAATGACCAGTCAATGCCTGGAATCTCAAGTTCAGAAGTACACCACCTCCTCTATGTCTCAGATAGCCATCAAACCATGATGGACAGGCATCGCTCAGGAATTAGGAAATCCTATCCTTCATTCACTGAAACCTAAAGAACGTTGCTATCATCATAGTCTCTGACTTCAACCAGAGTGTCATGGGCCTTCAATTAAAGTCTGGTCCCTTGGGCCATCTTAGGTGTCTTACAACATTTAACATGTTCAAGTATTCACAGTCTGTATGAAGTACAAAGCGTTCCACCGTTTTGCTCCATGTAACAGATCAGTACAAGTTCTGAATGAGTAATAGTTTTCTACATTGTTCAAGGGAAAGAGACACTGTGCTTTATAATCTTTACGGAGACTCTATTAATCTTTATCCTTAGGACCAAAAATGAATACCATTTAAGTAATAATTGGGCAATTAATATTATCATCCTCATCTGAGTGCATGAATGAATTCGACATTGCTTTTGGCAATATTCCAGCAATATCACAGCGGTGGGCACCACAAATGAGCTTTACACATTGTACCCATGTGGAAAATTGAACCCGTGATTCGGCGTGATGAACCATCGCTTTAACCACCACCCTAATCCTCATCTCACACAAGGTACATAACGATGTAGTACATATGTTTACCCCTAAAGATCCAGCTCAGTATTGATTTTCAATAACAAATGTCAAAAGAGACAGGTAATTGGAAAGGTTGAGACAGGTCATCATATCCTGTAGATTGATGCTCATGCTGTTGATCAATAGATTGTCTGGTCCAGACTCATTTATTTACAGACCACCGCCATACAACTGGAGTGTTGCTGAGTGTGTAAAGGTAATCTCATGAACTCACTCTTAATTTTTTATACATCATATTCATATCACTGTACAAAACACTTATTACTTCAAACACTGTCACATCCTCCTCCTAAAGTGTTTACTTGGTGAAAACTTCATAACATGGTAGATGACATGCTGACACCTAGGGCTGCATCCACACACTCCATCACAGCAAGCTGAATCTACATGGACAGCCAAAGGGGATAATTGTGTAACCTGTCATAATCAATTAATTCATTCACAAATTCATTGGATACCTGTCTCAGTTTCTCAGCCTCTGGGCATCAATATCGTCACTATCATATGCTGCCTTCACAACACTATCATACTTGTTAACACTGTTGCCAACTGACAATGGATTGTTACATCAGTAATGCAGCATCCATGATGTAACACATATACAGTGGTACAACAGCTCTGGAGGCCTGTATACATCAGGTTATCTAAGAGCACATACTATTGATTAGGGATGTTGGGAAAGGTTTTAGAGCCACAGACAGCAATGACTGTTGGACAATTGAAAGACACAACAAGTTGTCATAAACTGCTTCCACTATTTTCTGCTTTTTACATTCACTACAGCAGGTCAAAGGTAAAAGACTTCAACTTCATTCGCAGACTCAACCTTACAGACTCAAACTCAGGTTAACATTTTGAGAGAGTATAGACGAAAAGTAACTGCAACTCTGAAGACTGACAAGAGATACTTCAATTCTGAAACAAACATAAAGTCATCTTTTGTCCACAATCAACCCCATAATGATCATCAGTGAATAAGTGAGACAGACTGCAAGAGTGAGTGAGGACCTGCTGCTCCTAGCAGTAATGTAGTCAGTTCCTGCTCAAGATGAAGAAAAACATCAATGGCAGTGTTACAGACTTTCACCACTTTCATGACATCCTTCATATTATACAGAATAAGACAATCAAGAAGTCAGAGTACTTTGTAATAAGGCTCAAGAGCTGAATCAGTCAAGTATGGAGGGACCTTCACTTTACCTCAATAAATCAGACCCCTCACAGATCCTGAGGGACATTCTAACATATTTACTACATAACACATCAGTCAGCACTTCTCAGAGCCAGCTGAACTTTGACAAGAGGTTATCGACAGACACAGGGAAAGGCAAAATGCTTAAGAATAGACAATCCTAATGTCTTGTCAGGTGACTGGGCTGAGTAAGGAGAACAGTTTCAAACATTTGTTCTTGCTAAAGCCGATCTGGTTGTAATAAGTTGCAAAGTCTGCATGAGACAATGTTACAGTCATGGAGATTTAGCGACCCATCCACTACCCATGTCATCTGATGCTAGCGACACAAGTAGTTGAACATAGTATACACACTGTTTGGACACAGCATAGACATTTTCATCAGCAGGTCAGGTCACTGAGTAATTGTCAGATTTTGCCTAGGTACCAAGCATGCCCTTGCAGTCACCTATGGAAAAAAAGCCTATCCCATTAAACTGTACAAGCATCTGCTAGGTATGACTGTGCTTGCATTAGCCTACATTTGGAAAGAAAAGTTACCCAAAAGTAAAAATGAAGTGTGATCACGTATTTCAGAAAAAAACCCAACACAAAGGCATTTGAAAAAAATCTGCCCATGTTCAAAGCTCCATTCCTCCCTGAACAATACTAGCGGCTAGTGTATTACGCAACTGTTTTTATTACAAGAACGTCAGATGAAGATGAATCTAGACATGAAGGAAAGGGCACATGGTGGAATTGAGCGTGGGTCTAGATTGAGATATTCTCCACACAAATGTCAAGCCTTCCCCCAAGAGCTCCTAGAGTGTATGGAGCCTTGAGGCAGGTGCAGGAGGATGACCAACTGACTGTAGGGGATGCATACACAACACAAACTGCAGACTACTAACACAGATAACACTACAACGGAGTCAGAGTGCAGATTACTTAAGAGAACTGCCAACTATTCCTGTCTTTGGATAGGTTAAAGAACATGTTTGAAGTAGCTGCCATACAACATGCTGTGAATGTAACATCCTTCTCTAACTTTATTGATATTTCCTTTTTAACATTTCCATGTTGCATCACCTCCAGTTATTACATAGTTATTAATGTAGGTCACCAACTAATCAATTAAAGCTATGAACTGAGTAGGTTTTTGATGTAATTTGCAGCTACAGAAACCATAGCACAAAATGTGCCCCTCATCCGAAACAAACAGGACATGATGACTTCCCTGACTCAGCAGTTCTCCAAGCTATGTACCTTGACAACACAACTTCTTATGTAACATCTGACAATGTATACATCAGACATTCCTACAGACATATGTCAACTCATAATATATTAAATGTCCATACCTTAGATTAAGAATTGCCTTTGAATTGCCAATAAAATTAGAAATAGACATCTATTGCACCTGTCCTCATAACAGTAATAGCAATGCACATTAAGAATTCCTAACAGCCAAGATGCAATATTGACTACAGCAGTCTGCCATCATTTAGTGGAGCAATGCCAGCTCATAGTGTAGACTATTTCCTTCCAAGCACCTGCCGCAGATTCCTAAACCAGGACAGAAAAATTTGCCTTGTTTATCAAACCGTTTATCTTACTGCTTACTTTATATATCAAACTGTAGATATTGTAGTCTTGTCAAAAAACACCTAAATGTACCACACCCCTTAAGATGTCATAAAAAGTGTGTGTGATCTAATTTACAACTGTTCTCTCAACAATTTTCAGGTAATGAGGCCCTCCCACATACCACTTCCTTCAGTATGAATGTTTGTTTGGATTTGTGTGTATGATATAAATGGTGTGAGATCAATCAGTGAGTTTCACAGACAAAACAAGTGAATCCATGATCTCCCCAATGCTTTCCCTCTGCCTCCATCTGGTTTTATGTGGAGATGAATCTCCACCAGGTGAAGCCACTATGCCCAGACAGACTTGCACCTGTATAAACAACAGGTATACTACCAATGGGACCTTCAGTGTCTACTTCCTAATTTCCTTCCCTCAAATACATCACCCCACTTTCTCATCATGGGAGGTATGTACTGATCAGTGGTCTCCACCTAGCCATACTATCCACAGTTGTGCCCCTTTGCACAACAGAATCCTATGACAATGGGCACAAATGCATCACTTACATTAAATAAGGAAAGGCAGGGCCATGGACCAGTTTGCTCATTAGAATGAAAAATGGCCTATTTTAAGATTTTTAAGTTTACTATTAACACAAGGGCAGAGGCCTGTTCTGAATTCAGAAAATGGCTAATAATCCTGAAAATGTGCAACTGTCAAAGTTCTCTTTCCCAATCCCTGTAAATGACATCCATTATTCTGACAACAGTATACATTATCAAACTCAATATCATATGATCCACATATTATCAGTAACAGTTGAAAACCATCATATATGCAAGCAAATAAATGGGTAAAATATGTATTGATATGTTATTGATATTCTATTATCAAGGATGACTGAACTCAAGTACACAAGTCCTCAGTGCATGGACTCTCAGTGCACAAACAGCTAGAGCTGTCATGGATATTTCTCCCCACACAAAACTGTCAAAACATGAAACAATGTCATCTCCACCATCTCTTTCATCTCTCTATGTTTTCACACCTTTTTGTATTTTATTTTATTTTCTCATGGTTCATGTTTTTATTCCACTAGTTTATATATCTCGTCATATATTTTGAAGATAAACTATTAACTATTTGACTAACAGGTCAATTAGTCAAGTGACAGTCAACTGATAATGTCCACAAATAGAATGACAGGGAAGATAATCAAGCATTAAGCTGACAGTGATAAAATGACCCAAATGATGTATCTATACATCATCTCAGAGTGAGATCATCAGATAGACTGGTTCAACTCACCACTACAATATATCTTGTTCTCACTCTGAACACTGGCTAACTTCATCAAATAGATCACACATGCAAAACTAGTTTTTTTGCCTTGCATTATAATGAGTGAGTGAGTTTAGTTTTACGCCCCACTCAGCACTATTCCAGCTATATGATCAAGCCTGGATCAGACAATCCAGAGATCAACAGCATGAGCTTTGATCTATGCACTTTGGAACTAATAACATGTGTCAACAACATCAATGAGCCTGACCGCCCAATACAGTAAGTCACCTCTTACGACAAGCACTTGTTACTAAAGGCCAATATTCTAACCCGGACCTTCACAGGGACCTTGTACAGTGTAAGCTGTCTAAACTGGCACTCATTGGGACTGAAGAAATAATCCAGTTTAGACAACATGCCTGATTTTAGAGCTGATGATAAATGTATGTCATGGACGGGACTGACATTTTGCTGGATTGGACAGATGCTAGTTTTGACAGCTTCCACTGTATTTTAAAACCAGACATAAGGACACATAATCGAAGGTTACAGAAGCAGAAGATTATCTTTCGTCTACACTGACAAAAGTCTAAAAGGCAATACTTATTAGTTTAAAGCATAAATGTTTGTAGTACATGTATAGCAACAATATGAACAAGATGTCTCTACTAAAGTCTGGCATCAAGAGCTGCAACTTATCTAGGCTTGCCTATCATATGTATAGAACTACTACACCTATGTGGATTTATTACACAGTATAGCCTTGGAGCAAGGCTATGTATTTAAGTGCAGTATGAATGAGGTGCTGATAGTGATGACTACATGACTGCTAGCAGGTGCCCCTTCTGCTGTAAATACTCCACATTGCTGGGAATTACCACTTTACACTGCACTCCACTGATATCTGCTGCTGCTGCTGCTGCTAATGCTGAACCTTGACTCCACATAACCCAGGATCTCGAGCGTGGAAGTGTACTCACTCATTGCTGCGTTACCGACAATACACCATGTGATATGTGCAACATTTCAACACATTCCCAGGAACCACTCTGGGCATGGATTTGAGGATTTTTACCCATTGAAATACAAAATATCCCATCAACATTTTGACATGAGCAGCAATTCACATTACTCATAGACGTTTACACTTTGTAATAATATACAAGTATTCAAAAATTCTTCTGAAAATGCCATAGTTCAAATTAAAAAAGAGATTTCACCTCTTTGACCAGAGTGATCACTGCACTCCACCTGTTCTCATTGTTGACCACATAAGCTGATGTCAGTGCCAACTTGAATTGACAAAAAACATAAATCTACAAAGAATAATATCCCTGATATATTTGTAGTTTCTTATAATCGCTTTTGAAAACATATCTGCATGACAGCCAACAAGACAAAATTTGGAGTCAAACAAAATTGTTAATCATTTCAGGACAAATATATTGCAATAAACCTTATGATATTATTTTGCAGTCAGACAAAACAAAGTCAAATGGTCTAATGTTTTCTGACACTGAAGTCATTTACAAAACAATAACCATTGTAATTGCTGTCAATAATGTTGTTGTTCACTGCAATGTTTACTGCTAGAGAATGTTATCAGCACACACAATACAATCAGTACTAGATACTATAGACACGTCATTATTCTTTCAACCTATCAACCTATCTGACCTTGGCGCTGTCACAGTTCTGATACAAGAATATACCTTGAAACCACCAGACTGTCTCCACAGAATGCATTTATCATTGAACCATTATATCTCATACCACACAAGTCTCCAACACATACATCACACAATATGTGAACTTTGCAGCTATCACATGGACACAGACACTATGGAGTCATCATAGAACAGAGACCTATACACCCAGGAAAGATATCTTACTACAGGAATCTGATAACACAACAGAACCGTTGAAATTATCTTTAATCACATATTTCTTCTAGAATAATAATCAGGAAACTGGACTTTGATGATAGTCTACTGGTGAAAACCAGTATTTTCTGTCTGGGATTGTCCTGAAGCAGAAACCTAGCACATTTTATGCAATCTGTGTTAAAAATATTAAAGTTGTTTATATTTCATGTCAATGTTTGTGTTAACACCACACTAGGACAGCAGTAGTGTTCTGTGAATATGTAAAATGGCCGCAATGCATAGACTGGAACAGCTTTTTCATCAGTGTGAGAATATCATCCAGCTAAACACCAGAAAAAGACGACCACCAAGATGTTCAGGACAACTCAATACCATGGGTTCAACCTCCTCTTCCCTGATGGCTTCACTTAACATCTGTGTCTAGCTAGGAGCAAGCTTGCTGAGTTTCAACTTATCATGTACACTTTGTACACTTGCCAGTACTCATGACGCTAAAACATTACAAGTTCACATGGACATTAAAAGGTTTACTCTAGGGCTGAAGACTGCAAACTTTTTAAGTTGTACAACTTCAATGCCTATCTTCCTTCTCCTCCAGTCATCAGTTCCTGGAGTTGGTTGCAAAGTAATCAATACACAGCTGAATCTGTGGAACATTGACATTTGCAACGACTGGTCTTGAAAATAAGATGTTAAAGTGTCTACAGATCATATAAAACCGTCAAAGTCCTACATTCAGACTCAAGACGCCCATTCAAGTATACAGGAATATCATTCCCCGATCAATGATGAGGGTAAATCAGTACATCACTGTATTTAGTAACTATATTAAACATCTCACCCTCAACAAGTAGGGATTATTTCTCACCCTTCTGAAATACTGAACTGCTCTTACCAGTGTTCCAGATATCGTATTGTTGTAGACTGAAGGAATAGGTTTTCCACAATATATTCTCACTGTGAATCAAACTCACATTTTTGTAAAGACAAGCTTGTCAATCCCAATTTGAACAGCCAGGAGACACATATCTATATTTAGTCACACAAAACACCTTGAGATCCTTTTAAACTCTGGATGATAAGGAGAGTCATGATTGTGTCTCTTGAGAGTTTTAGGAATGAAGTATATCTAAATATGAAATATGAGTTCACTTGTCATAAACCACAGTGACACAAATTTTAGCTGTTTCAAGGCTGCCTGTAGTTATCTGAATCCATCTACACCAACCAGGGGTCAATATTATGAGCACTACTCTAACCATCAATGTGACTGACAATCTGTCCAACCATTCAAGTCACTGCTCCTAGCACAGCTTCAGCAGGGATTGGGAAAGAGAACTTTGACAATGGGCCATTGTCAGGATTACTAAGTATTAGCTGAATTTTGAAAGGACCACTGCCCTTGTGTCAATAGTAAAATTCCAAATCTGAATGTGCAAAATGGCCCATGGCCCCTCCCCTGCCTTTCCCAATCCCTTCTTAAGTGAAAGACAACCCCTAAATACCACACCCTATGCAAGAAAAGCAAAACAGAGTTTTTAATCTGATACTGAAGACAAACTAAAGCTGATTAAACTTTCTTCATATAAGCACGCATGTCCAGGTCTTGATGTACGTCTAACAGCGAGGTCTGCTAAGCAGGAAGATCGACTAGGCGACTGCCACAAGACGCAGCAGTGATCAATAGCAACAGAGACAATGAAACATGTAGCTTCCCCTCTTTCCTCTTTATCCGGTTCCACAATTCAAACTGAATCGTTCATCAATATTAAACATGATCAAATCAATAGTTTGACTAATCTTCTGTCCAAAAGCATCTTTAGATGCAAGCCTATCAGCTGCAACTGCTGCCTGACAGAGAAGACTGTAACAAATTAAGATACATTGATTTGAATATGTATGAGATGTCTGTCTTAAGTATAGATAGCCTGTCAAACAGAGGAGAGGAATCATCATCATTCCGCTCCGTACGGGGCTTCCTTCTCCGAGCATCATACTGATCATGTTGTAAAGGAACAATCACTTCTTTAAGACTATGCCAGTTACTTGGAGATTTTTTATTCATAAGTATGCTAAATGACATCACATTCACCAAACACTCCAATCTTTCTATGACGCTCCTTGTTTGTTCTCTCATGTTTCCCATAAAGCAATACTTTTGTCCATGCTTGTATTCAGTGTCATGACAGTGAGATGATTTTGTGACCTTCATCATCCTCTGTAGCAAGGAATCTGGTCAATGTCCATTTTGTGTGACCCTCTCCTGTACAGTCTCTAATGATTGTTCCCAAATGTCCTTACATAATTGACACCTTAGGCCCACTACATTTGTGACATCATAATTCAATGTTTCAACACCCAGTTGAAAGGAAGGAGCATATTCCAATTTGCAACTGAATTCATATAACAAGGTTATAGTTGATAAAAATATTCAACACTATCCTCTGTCTATAGTCAAAACTGGATTACAGAAAGCTGAACATTTTATTAGATAAAAGAATGGCATGCCTTTGCAGCCATCTTGTCGGGATGTTTGATCAAATTAGCTATAATTTCATCTATATTTCTGTCACTGGTTGGTTTACACATAACAATATTCCATCTATAGTAGCATCTCATCAACACTAAAGCAGTTTTTCGGCATTAAATCCCATCTCACAGATGTGGATGGTGACATATCCAAGCTGTGGCGTCTGCATGTGTCTCAACCACAGGATCATGATGTCTTCTACGTCTGCAATATGATTGGCACAATGTAACCTGTAGACAGATGTCTGATAAACCAAACACAGACAGGATTTATGGACCAGGATATGAATACCAATACAACATGGGACAGAGTTGTGTTGTCCAGATAACTAATCATGTGTGTGTTCCTGTGGATCAGGATTCTAATATTGTCCTCAGAAAGAAACATTCAGTTTGATCAGACTTATTTCTCATCAAGAAAGAACAACAAGGTCAGACCAGCAACAGATCCTGTTAACTGCTTTTTCGAATTTGGGAAGAACAATAATGATATTTTTCATGGAAATGTCTCCTTTAATTTCATGTGTGCTTGTTTTCATGAAGATTCTTGTACCACTCACAAAATGTTGCACTCAGAAAACAGAGTTATTCATTAAGGTATGTCTGTAACAGTTCACGTTTAACTGCACAGGCAGCATTCCTTGTCAAACAACACACACATGACTTAATCCAAACAGCATCACTTAACAAATGAATGATTCTGTCATATGATAGTACAAGGCCAGGAATCATTAATATACTTGTTGTCCAAAGTTTAGACTGAACAGAGCCATTAACAGAGCACCAGTAGCAATGCCTACACTCAGCTAGATCAAATCTGCCAAGCAAGGGTTTACTGACACAACAAGGATCTGAACAGACAGAGGTAATGATTGAAACTTGTCTCTGTGACAACTTGAGATTGTTTGTACTACTAACACCAGTCACAAGAAGTACAATTACGTAATAATAATATATCGACTATGTAACAGAATATAAATTGAAAATGAATAAACTAAAAAGATTAATTACAAAAGCCTGGACAGACTCAACACTGCAGTCAGCAGACGTTCACAGCTTCCCTCAATGTGCTGTTTTAAGTTTCTGAAAATAACTTTTAGACATCGATAATGGTTGCTTCATTCCACAGAAATCAATCTTAATAACTTTTAGGTTCACAGTAATATGATCATATGCCATTCAAAGGCCAGGATATTAATTGTATCAACAAAATGTGGAGGTGCTCTAAATTCCGTTTGAGCTTTCAAATGAGAAAAGAGGGATCTGAAATAGGAACTTCACTAAAACCTCAGGAGACAGACACTGTTAACTTTAATTTGGAAGTCCATGGACCATGCTTCGACTGGTTTTTTATGTTAGGAAACACTTTACTCAGGATTGGCCTCCAAATCCTATCAAGACATGGAAGAGCTGACTCAGGGTTCAAAATTAGCAAAAGTCTTCTCTTCTGAGATTGAACTCAGAAGGACTAGTAACATGTTGCTGATGGTGGCATTTACCATAATACCCAGCTGTCAGCATCTTCATCATCCAAAAGGGTGGAGGGGCAGCAACAGGGCTGTGGGGCTGCCCAGAGATTAAAGCCATCGCTTGCCAAAGATGAGGGTTCCATTCCTTACATGGGTGCAATGTGTGAAGCCCATTTCTGGTGTCCCCTGCCATGATATTGCTGGAATATTGCTAAAACTGGTGCAAAACCCAACTCACTCGCCCACATCCAGCAGCCATAATCCCTTACATCTAACATTACCATCACCTATGCTGTAAAGACAGCAAGCATCCCCTAAATCCAACAGCCAGCATCCATCACAACCTACAGATGGCAACCTTTACATCCTACATTCAGCATCCCCTACATCCTACATTCAGCATCCCCTACATCCTACATTCAGCACCCCCTACATCCTACATTCAGCACCCCCTACATCCTACATTCAGCATCCCCTACATCCTACATTCAGCATCCCCTACATCCTACATTCAGCATCCCCTACATCCTACATTCAGCATCCCCTACATCCTACATTCAGCATCCCCTACATCCTACAACATCTGAAACATTCCACATGGAAAGATGGACTAGTATCAGTTCTGTGATCGCTATGACTGTGTTTACAAAGAAGCTGATAGTTTGTCCAATAAAGCATTTATGAACATAGAATATACAGGAAAGAGAAATACACGATTCATTTCCTTAGAAAACAAAACAACCTGGCTGCAAGATTACAGGAAAGTTTTCTGTACAGGTGTTTACATGATCCCTGTCTGAACATAAACAAGAAAGGATTGCTTTACATCCTGTATTCCTCTCCCCATCCACATTGACGTCTACAGCATCTGCGTCACTCACAGACCTCTTATACCGATACTACAGCAGCCTACATCAAACGACGGGGCACTGGAAGAGTACCTATTTTTTAGAAACATTCTTAAAATGCAAAAACAATGAATTTAAGAAAACTATCCAATGTCACAAACTTTCTAAAAGATGAACTAGGAGAAAAATATCCGACATTGTCCAGATGATCTTACTAAGCTGAGGGAACTCTTCAGACTCATATTCCCTGAATTCTGAATATGTGTTGATATTCTTTTTCTATTCAAAAAGCCTGAAACACAAATAGATTACCCCAGGTAACAGTGATACTTTTGCCTGTTTATAATTTTCTATGTTTTTGTACAAACAATACTAATAGCTACCATAAGAAGACAACATTCAATTTGAATGGAAAACAGAACATGATAAAAATCATAGTGAACATATTTACACTATTAATATATCTCTGCAAATCGCTCATGCCACCATTTAAAAATACTTGTATTTAGTGTTGTCCATGTGTATCTTCATAAATTAACAATGATTTACAACACCACAACTAACCCACAAACTCAGTTACTTCTTTTTTCATAAAATCAGTTATTTGCTTATATAACCAGAGTTGCATGGATAATTAAAGCATGGTCAATTCAAACAATGATACTGATATCAATAGGCTGTAAATTGTGAAACAACACTGTTCTAGCCTTTATATCATAATAAGGGGAAGAGGAAAACTTTCAGTTTCTATGGATTTCAGCAGACAGAACCTGTTTACATAAAATACACATTCAAAAAAGAAAAGCCATCCAAAGGGTTTTGGATAGATTCATACTCTAAAACACAGTGATGGACATATCACAGAGATGTTTATATGAATATACATATAGACTCTATAAAATATTTATAACATCATAAAAACTTCTCAAATGCTGATATAGATTTTGGCTTTAGGAAACCATGGCTTCTATAATTCAGCTATTTGTACAGAACATTTGAAGGCCAGAATACCATGTATGTCTATCATGTCAGCATTTGACTCATATCAAGATCAGGAATCTTGGCATTCAGGATAGTCAATGAATTTATGTCATGAAACCCAAACAACCAAAAACATACCTAATTCATACAATTTCCAATATCCAGACAAGTATCTCCTCCAAACTAATAGGCCTGACTGGTTTAAGTGGACAGAACAGAAACATACCATATATATTTTAGTGACAAGAGCGAACTGACTGGGATTAGATCTTTCAATCCAAAGAAAACAGAGAAACAATATGATATGACAGTGGTTTGAGTTCTGACATTTATACCTTCTTTTGACGATATGCTTCGAAATAAAGATCAGCGATGCATTGCAAGCTACTGAAGCACTCAATTACCTCAGAGACCAAGACTACTTCTAGGACAAGATGTGGAATTGTTTCAAATGGTTTCTGATTAAGCGATGATGGAGATGACATTAACAATGTTGTTATTCTCTATCATACAGTTCCCAGACCAGTAACTTTGTGAATATTACTCTCTGCCAGCATTTTCAAACATAATAAGAAAAGTATTCCTCAGCTTAGTGAAAACAACAAAAAAACACTGGCTATGGAAATCAGCTGCAAGTTCAATCCATCTCTCCTCCCATGTTCCCAAGGATGCACTGAATAACCCCTAGTATGATGTATTCATCAACATAAAGATTCCTGCATTAACATAACAGAGATTATGATCATCTGGAAGAAATCTGAGAGATTGTAGAAGGTGCTATAGGTTCCATTTGGCATGTAGGATCCAGTATAACAGGTGGGATCGGTTGTACTGCCATTGAATGGCATGCATCATACCAGCAACACAGATCAATGCTGTCATAACAATGGCACAAGTACTCGGACTACCCAATCAGCATAATTGATTTACAATGCAAGGTGTGTTGAAGGCACCGTAACCTTAATGAATACTAGCATCATATCATCTTACAGGAATTTGGCTCAGATTGGCAATAATCTTTTTCAGAGGTCACTCATACCTGTCTTATTTTCCTTATCAATTGTAAAGTATCAAATTAACAAATATATAGACCCAGCCGAGACATGACTCAACAGGAATTCATAATAACAGAAACAATACCCTAAAATGTTTGTGTTTAGAGTAAGAACAGATATGGTTAGGTTGGCAGCGAACCTTTGAAATTATGTGACACTCAGGGAAGAAGGGAAATAATCACTTGCCAGCTGGATTAGGGGATGGGGACAGGGCAAGGATGGGGGTAAGGGTGGGGTTGGGGAGGGAGACGGGGAGGAGGGCAATATACAGTGCACTTTGTCTAATTCAGACTGGCTTGGGACAGACTAAATAGTCCAAATTAGACAGCAGTCCGAGTTACACAGACATTTCTTAGAAGGAAGGATTATGTCGGGACCGTAAGGTCATACAGTGTATGCAGCTATCTGACAAAGACAAGAATCTGAGTTGGACTGTGTGTGTGTGTGTCTATATATATATCATCATCATAATGGCAATAGACAGTAACATGTATTGTAACACAGATGCGTGCAATAAACTTTGACAAATGAAAACGGACCATATCACGAAGTGAGTGATTGTTGTGACTTTATCATTGAACAGTGCTAAAAATATAATGCATCAGTATAAAAAAAATAAGATACAAAACAACTAGACATTGGCTGTTGTTATGTAAGCCTTGGCACAACAAATAATGAGCAGAAACCCTGTGAATCCAACTAGTCCAGTGTCCACACTGAAAGACCACTGTGTCTCAGCAATAGGTAGCTTATATCATCTTCAGATTAGCATACATTCACAACAAACCTCACACAATCTTCATTGAATCTTATCTGAATGGGGTACAAATCCCTATTTACTAAATGATTTAATGGTACATAACAGAGGATTAGTATGTAAGAAGATGCAATTTGGACAATACCCTGTCAAGTCACAATACACTGTTATTCTCACCTGCCCCTTATCATCTGCTTCTGATGGAGATAACAGTTACTCACAGGGCAGGCAATTAACTATAATGGTGTTAATTGGCATTCTATAATTGGTCTAATCTAAACAATTACATTGTTCACGGAGTAATGCTACATATGTGAAATCATGCCTTCGGCTGTGGGGGCGTGGCAACCCACGACCATGGTACCCAATAAACAATTCATATCGGTCCAATCCTTTTTTATCAACGTACAGTAGAAATCAAGAATATGTGAGAAATATGAATTAATGTAGATTGTTTTACTGGACTTTTAACATTATTCTGTAAATAGGTTGTTTTAGAGTGTTCTGTGATGGTATTACACAATCGTATGAGGCGACAGTGTCCTACCTGTCTTTTAATGGACGTAGAATCGTCTGATCTTTCTCCATATCCACCACGATCTGCGTTGCCATATCCATTTCTGAATTAAACGTACAATAAAGTACATGTTACAAAATATTTAACAAAAACAGTAGAAACAGTAAAATCCTTATCCGCGATGTGGTTACTGAAATTTTCATAATGATCGCCGCCTGTTCTTACCTCGCTTATTCATAGGGCGAACCCTAACAGCGACTTTAACCTTATCTGTCGTCATTTTCCTTAGTAGAATTCACACTCCTCCAGTAAATGTATCTCCTAGATATGAAATGTCACCAACACTAGCTGTAAACAAACGACAGCATCTCCATTCAATATTTTCCTCCGTTTCACCTGGTAAATTCACACAAGAGTCGCCATATTGGCTATACTAATGCACCATCCGGGCCCCTTATGATTCATACTTCCGGTTTACGATTGGGTAGAGTACGCGCGAGATTCAAAAACATGGATTTTTAATCATGTTGTGTTTCACAAAGTCACAATATTTCTCAAGCGGAAATTAGGAAACAGATAATGTTTGTTTTCAATTTTCAGTGAAATAATGTTATTACGTAGTTATATCTTTATAATCGTTTGGAGACAATGATCTTGAATTGAGTCAAACGATCACAGTTCATGTGTTGAAGTTTTAAAATACTTGACAAAAATAAATTACTACCTAAAGTTGATAAAATATGGAACTGTTTTTTTACAAGAAATCCATACTCAGATCGTGTTTTGATGTGCTATTACCTGATAAACTAATGCCGGTTTCAAGATAAAACCGTGCCAGTTTCAAGACAGCTCAAGCCCAAAATTGCATTCATGAACGGGACCCGACGAATGATGACATTAAATAATAATGATGATAATAACAAAATCGATTATGATTTATGTATCTGTAGTGGTATTGTCGTCTTATGTCGTCGTTAAGGAAAGGATGAAATCAAGTCTGACAAGAATGTATTGTATTCCTAACAACATGATACTGGTATTCCGCGATATATACAGACAACACACACACGCGCGTGCACACCCACACATACATACATACACACACACACACACACACACACATACATACACACACACACACACGCACACACCCACACATACATACACACACACACACACACACACACACATACATACACACACACACACACACACACACACACACACATACATACACACACATACACACACATACACACACACACACATACATACATACATACATACATACATACATACATACATACATACATATGTTGTCTGTATATACATTGTCTCTGTCTGCTGACTATTTAAGCCATCATTATGGTCCATGTGTACATTTCAAAGGGAGGGTATTTCGAACCACCTGAATTTCACTCGAATCCACCATTAAATACCACCACAATGTCTTTTGTTGTAAAACAGCTGTTTCAGTTCGCGAGCACTGCAATATGGCTTCTCTCATTTCATGAGTTGTTCAGAGAATGCATATGGTATCAACTGATATCGTTATAGAGAACTCTTCACCGAAATCACGTAAACAGCACCAAGTTATTGACCAATAACTTACGTCATGCGTGTAGATCAGTCTTTCATTGCAGATTAGATGGAGTGATGTGATTTATGCGACCGTGGTTTCGATCGCTGTATCTGCATTATTGCCTCGCACATGTGCGGTTTTCACTATGGGCGTATTTCAAATGATTCATTAGGCTGCCAAGCGTATAGGCTTTTGAAATTACTTAGACATTTTTGTTCCAAGCTTCGATATTGTTATTGTTTAATTCAGACGAATGAGACCTCATCTAAAAGGTATATCAATATTAGAATTGAATATCTCAAGTGGGATTGTTCATCTTAAGTAACTATATTCTATGAATCTCATATCTGTTAAATGAAGTTCTTCGTGAGCTCAGCTCCTGTAATTTTCACTATGTTCATCATTGCGGGGACCTCCACAATAGATGTTGAAAAAACGAAATTTATTAGAAACAGGCTGTCTTGGAACACGGTTCCTCTTCGGTAAAGTCAGTGATGTTTGCTGGCGAAGTAGTTACTGGTATTTTCGAAGCTTTTAGGACATCACTGTAGAGGACAGAAATGTTCTTCCCATACTGTACCCATCTGGGTACATGGATGACGGGATAGATTCATACCCACGTAGACATGCAGTGTATATTTATACCCACCCGACTCTGTCTTTTTCCTCACCCCTCTCTCATACACACACAGAAGCGCAACAAAGCTAATAGATCATATATGGTTATTTCCTATAATTTATATAACAATCACGCTAAGTTCAGAAGAGTACTCCAGTTCACATGGTCTTAACAAAAAACTAAAGTGAACTTTTAGTAGATTGACTATCGGCACCATTAAGAACTTGTATGATGTACGCGCCAAGTATCGTGACTGAATCTAGAGTCAGCCCCAGAACGAGCATGTTTAACGGTCAATAGGTTTCACCAGGCAACCGCTATTCATTCCACAAGAATATGCAGATCAAAAGAAAGTATTTTTAAGATGTTTTAACCATTATTACAGTAAGTATTCTTTGAAGGCGACTGATCGTGTGGTTACATGCATTTTCAATTGTTCTGGAGTCCATGTACACGTCTCCATATGCCGTTCTCGCTGCCATCCTCTCGTAATGATGTGACAAACTGCCCTGAGCGTCGTGGGGGTCCGATCAGCGTCCACTGCTGTCTATACCGCTCAATTAGAATAAGGATCTTCTGGCTACAAGTGTCTGCACTTTCCCGCTTGTTATAGATTGAGGGGAGACAGGCTGTCAAATATGCTTACCGCACAGACCGAGCTGGCCGTCAGATGTGATATATGTATTTATATATGGTATAGATGGAGAGCCAGTTGAGCTGGCACGGGTAGGTTTTCAATAGATATATGTTATTCATGCTCACCTAAAAGATACTCTTAGCTGAATTCCAGATTTATGAATATGTTTACATTGTTTTTATCAAGTCAAAATTTGACTTTCTTTCACTGTTTCGTAACAAAAGGAAATGAATTGATACATATTTAAAGTCAGTGTCTCAAAATAAAAGACAAAATGTTACGAATGTACACATATGTGCACCTGTACACTGTCTTGAAATTCTTTCATGAAATTTTAATGCCTTGTGGCACACTGTTAAATTTATCATCCTCTTCTAGGGCTTATAAGCACTGCAGTTTGGGCTCCATTATGGATACTTATAGAAAGCTGGTCTAATCTGATCCAACATGCGATATAGCTGTGTTAATATTTTCTTCACGTATCAATACACTGTAGAATTAAACAAGCTAGAGAAAGGCATTATGTCGTGTGTTCGAACCTCAGTCTCGGCTGTCAGGGTAAACAAAGCCCTTGTGGATTGATGGCGTTCTTCTAGCTGATGTTCAACTCTCGTGCCATCACGACGCCCTGCGGTGCTGCACATGACAACCAAATTGACATCAAGAGTCGATTGAAACAGTATTTTGGTCAGTTTGGCCCCTCTGACATGTCCAAGGTAGTTGCAGCCAATGTCGTTACGTTTACATTATTACTTTACACAGGGAGCATTATTGACCTGACACACAGTAGACTGCCTTAACCCAGGTAGAGGTCCCTGTTGTTCCAGCTGCAGGACTAGACTAATGTTCAGTCTCTGAATATATATATGATTTTCATAGTAACGAACTAACCCAGATAATTGAAAAGGAGCCCCAGGAGACCAGAGATGCAGAGATACCTGAACGTGAGGAACGTAGACTTGCTTCATTTATGGCTCTAGCACTGCAGAGAGGGTTTGGCAGTAGGGAAAATAATGTGATTTGGGGACTGTGATATAGACTATTGCAGGACACGTTTACGGCAGATACATGCACATGTAGATGGCACTTATGTAGATACAGGGCCGATGATCCCACAGAAGATGTCCCTGTCGTAGTTGTACCTTTTGTACCGTGGTTGATTTCTAGTTTTACGCCGCACTCAGTAATAATCCAGCTCTATGGCATCTGTCTGTGAATAATCGAGTCTGGACCATACAATTCAATGGTCAACAGCATGAGCGTCGCTTTACGCAATTGCGATACGCATATGTCATCCAGGTCATCGAGCCAGACCACACGATCCCGTTAGTAGTCTTTTACGACAAGCATGGGTTACTGAAAATCAATTCCAACCCGGATCTTCACGGGTACTCTTTATATGGACGTTGAGATACCCTAAGGTAAACTTACTGGAATCGTCCATTGCAGTTGGTCATCCGATTTCTACACTTTAAAGCGTATTTTGAACATATGGCGTAAATCTAAACTCACTCACGTTAAATCTGTAGAGTAAATACACCTTGACTGGTGTATGTTTCGTCATGCGTGAGTATGATTTTACGGCGCTTTTAGAAATATTTAATGAAAGGAAAGAGGGAAAGAAACACAAAGAAGGAGATTCACATCGTGTATATTTGGGCGAAATGAAACTATATACGCAAGGTCATGACGGAGGAAAAGGGCTTAATTCATACACTGTATCTTAGCCTTGATGCAAGGCTGTACTGAGTGCTAAGACAGTGTACGCATGGTAATTCTATCCTTTATAGAGACACATCTAGACAACGGAAAAACAAGGATCCCAGTCTGTTATTTATATTGTTGTGAGAAATTATCGTGTATTCCATTAATTATTAACTTAGAGACTTATGCAAGTCTAAGTGAAACCCTATGGAGCATTGAACTCGATCGCACTAACCACTAGGCCATACAGCGCCGATGCTGTGCTGTAGTAATCTCGTAAATAAACATTAAATTTCCGAAAAATATCGCAAAACTCAAATGTCATGACGTTAGTGAGTTAGTTCAATTTTAAGACGTATATAGCAATACAACGGGGAGGAGTACTAGAAATGGGGTCCACACTGTGGGTAATCGAACAGGGGTCTTCAGCTTTAACCGCTAGGCTAGTCTACCTCCCTGTCATGACATTACCATTCCAAGTATAGGTCCGAATTCCCATAGACAGTGTGTGAACCGATGTATGTGTTTCGCCTGCTAGAATGGACACAATGCCACTAATCACCCAGCTGAGTACAACAGTCTGAAGGAGAGGACGCAACACAAGTCTATGGTGATCTTCAAGTGTTATTGTGTAACCGAGGCAAGACAATGAAGTAATGCGATGTAGACGACTAGTACAGGTGGATATGGTAAATGAGGACGAATAGCGTCTGGAGGGGTTAACTTAAGGCGTAAATCACAGTTTACATCGGTCTGTCTTTAACGAGGCCTTGAGACTTCAATAGTAAATTAAGGGGTTCTTAGTCGAATATTGGCTAGCAACCCGCGCAGTGCCTCACTTGGAATGATTTCAGATAATTGAATTGATGTCAATTTGCATGACACATTGTCAGAGGCATACAGATGTTGATGTCGACGTCTGACTGCAAACAAAGAACAATTGTTACACAGAACCATATACGCATTAGGCTACTGAAACATCTTCGTCTTCGCCTTTGTGAATACTGAAACTGCGACTACCAACATCCTGTCAGTTAGAAGCTATATTCCTTGCCGCTTGGACAACGCCAGGACGAAATAACCAAGGTTCGGGGTTCGAACCCAGGCTGTAATAAGCAAACGTTTTGAGCATTCCGTACCGTCACTACAATGCTTCCACGCCTTACCGTTTTTCCAAGTCACCTGTTGTTTCAAGCCTTATTCATAGCTCCACGATAACGGATAAACGCGTATTGGGCCCACACCGAGGAAGCACTAGACTGACGGGCAATAACTGGTTAATTGAAACCCGAGTACAGGGGGTCGAGATACCCCGACCCAGCCCGACATAAGCAGCATAATGTTGCATGGAAGTTGTCGCTTCGATGTAGACGATGCCGTATCGGCGTTCCATCAGATTCCAATGAAATAAACGTGTTGCCTGGCACCGGGAACATGAACGTCGGTAAACCCCACAAAGCACCAGGCTGTGTCGGACACACACCGGCTGCGACTTGTATGTACAACGCAGAGTCTAGAAAGGGTTCAAGGTCAACTGATTCATTCGCGTGTTGATAGTCAATGTTTATCTTTCCATCTACTTTTAACTGTCGTGCAAAAAGAAAGAATAAACTAAAAAAAAAAATACGTTAGGTCAGACGTTTCTAAACTGAAACCAATCGTCGAATTCACAAGGGTCCAAAACACGATGATTATCTTGACCTTTGACATTGTATTCAAGGTGGTTCTAGTTTGTCACGAGTTTGAGATGAAATGTAAAAATAGGTTTTAGCCAACACAAAGTATGAACTGTGGTGACAAAAACAGTTGTAATCAGTATCACCCCATGAGAATTATTCATGATTATTCCAGATTATGGTTCAAGAATCGGTCAAGTGTTCTGTGAGTCAAGTCGAAACACCAGTTACGTCCCTTTAGTGACACACAGAGGCGAGTTATTCCCTTTGGTTGACCAATGAAGAACTTGATATGGGTCTTTTATTCAAAGTCAAAGATCCACTTCACTTAATTTTGAGTGGCTAGAGTTTGATGGCGAAGCATGCCATTCGAATTCGAACCTTAGGTTTGAAGTCAGGTTTGTATAGCACTGCTTCACCCTATATTCCTCACACGGCCACCAGTGGCTACCTGTAGCGGCAGTTTGCATTTGTGACTAAGAATTAAATGCAAATTAAGTTTTCCTAAATTTCAGGCTGAACGCGACATTAAACGATTTTTGTACTGCTTAGTAAGTGGTATTCTGATGTATACTGAGCCTTGAGCTGGTTTAGCCCTTAATTTGATTACTGACACCGTGTCTTGGAAAACTCAATCAGATGACGGAGGATCCCGAAGGCGTGGCGCGACAAGTGTGACTGACATTCTCCCGCCAACACATCACATCCGGGGATAATCTAGTCACGACAAATAGGATGATCTAATCAAGGGCGGTAACTCGAGCACAAACTAATCACTGACATTCCATTTTCGAAATCGATAGAGGAATTAACGCAGATTAATGGCGGCGTGCTTTGTCGGAGGTCTGCCACAAGTCAGGAAAGGTCAAATAGAGGTTAAGATGATATCGGAAGAGAAGAAACTAAATTAAGGATTAGATGGCGTTGAGGGAATAGTCTCATTTCAGAGTAACTTTTCTCCTTTCACCGTCTGGGGAACAGGTGAAGAGTGAGCTCATGCTTAGGTATATACCATGCATAGACTCGCAATTTGACAGCTGGAATAATCAGACGTTTTTCCTGCCACCTGAATCCTATTTTCGATTCTTGAGGTGATCGGTAAATCATGTTAGTGCCGAAAGAAATCGAAATTAAAGTCCAGTTCTGTCCATGTAATTATCTGCAGTTCTGGATTGGAGTAAAGCATCACCTTTGTTACGCAATGCATCAACACTCCTGGGGCATTTGCCACTTCTTGTGTCAGGCAATGTTGTTAAACTTTGTCAGTGTGTTAACTTTTTCGATTGTTTTCCTACGCAAAAATAAGTAAGTTTATGAAATGGAATTAAAGAACACAAGAGAATCACCGACACATCCTCGTTTAGTGCATAGTCTTGTTGAGGAATCGCCCTCATCCGTGGCACCGTGAGCCTTCCGCTCCCAGTAAAGACAGAAATACCCGGAGTACCAAGGTATTACAGAAGCTTATAAGTCGCCACGATTGCCGGTGTGATACAATTAGTCTACAGGAAACCATTATTTTAGAACGAGACGGTTGTTACATTGTCAAAATGTCTGGCAATGACGTGTAGTTTTCATATGAGCGTACTTCCGGTCTGTGACCTCGGGGATGGGTCCAGTAGGGATTGAATAGATAATCTGACCCTCCCCAGAGAACGTTTACAATCGTTTGCACTTTGAGACCGTAGCAACCACCACAACAACAACGACATCAATGGATGTTTAGAAGTTGTACTGTCGTCAATCATCTTCATCAACGACTGAGGATGAGGAAGGCTAGATGCTGTGACTAGTCGAGTAATTGGTGACATCGGATTTTCTTTAGCTCCAGAAGGAAGGGGCCATGCTGTTACTGCAGACATAGTTTCAGATTTATGTGTTTTCTGTACTTAAATTTGGCATGGTAAAGAGGTCGAAGATGAAAGTAACACTATGCATTTCGATGTATGTGTGAGTGAGTGAGTGAGTGAGTGAGCGAGACTCACATCCTTCGTATGGTCCAGAAATATAACAGCGTGAGTTGTCATTTCTTGACCTCATTGTCTTCACATGGGAATCATCTTGGGAAAAGCGCCACAGACAATAGACTATAGGGCCTACTCCCATTTGTGGGAACTCCCAATTGATAGACTCCCAGTTGTGAGACAGTGGAGTAGACAATTAGCAAAGAAAGCACACCTTTTTTTACTTTCTTCTCTGATAGAATGGATTTATCCTAGACTAACAACTAGTCTCTGAAATGAACATATTTTGCTGAAAAAAGTTCATAGTGAATGAAAATAATATAATAAAATGGAGCCCTGAGAAATCTAGACTTGATACATTATCTAGACTGGCGTGGGCTTTCTTGGATTTGTTTGCTTCAGGGTCTGTACGACAGACTAAATTTATCCTACCTCATTAGGGTTTAGTTATGTAACTTAACTTTGTGAACAGAACAGATATTTTATTATAAAAACTCACATAGAATGACACAGAGAACATACAACACACTGATGCATCTTACAACATTGAGCATAGTCCAGTTTTGATAAATGTTAGTGTTAAGTGTTGAATAATCATATTTCATTTGATAAATGTTATTTTCAATATTAGAATGTTTACATAACCATTAATACTGGTAAAGAAATAGATGTCTAGGGGAATCTGGCATTAGGTGCTGGACAGTATAATATAATGTGTAGTTACAGATATGATATGATATATATCTGTTACGTCTTTCAGTATCGTAACAACGTCTTCTTTCAATGGGCAACCAGTGGTTTGAAGTTGTAAATTTAGTTAACCGGAGTCCATAGTAATACGTAATTGTAACAAGTAAGGTTCTGGAAAAGCGAATGCTTATACATTATACAGTAATAACCATTGACTGCTTAAACTGATCAATTGAATTGTACATTATTGTTAAGCCAAACAATGCTACGTAGAGATCGGGTGAAAGTAATATAACACAATCCAGTATCCTGTAAGATACGATATGCTTGAGACTTGATAAAAATGGAAAATTACAGTCAGGATTTGAAAAATACAAATCGTAAATAACATTATAAAAACGGTAATTAATTTGCCATCACAACATAACATTTTATTGCAATAACTATTTTAAATATAAATATAAATATAAATTTATACATATAAATGTATTTATAAAACTTTGATATAAAAACATATCACTATATGGCCGGCCTTCAGCAAGTTCCGATGTCGACCTGGCGGCTCCGTATCTTTAATAATCTATTTCAGTACAGTTTTATGTATCTAACAATGTTCATTATTGAAACCAATAAATGCTCTTAAACGAACAATGTCTTCATTAATGAGCCATGCATCCTGTGAGTGGTCTTCATCAACTGGACTGTTCCCACTTTCATTGCAGGGATGAGGAAGCACCACCTACTAAACCATTAATTAATGCGTCTCACAAGTGGGAGGACACCGATCTTTATAGTACTGTCGGAAATAGAAACAAACTGGGTTTTTTTCACGTTTATCTCTACACTTTATGTACTTGATATACGAAAGTCTGTTAAATTAAGTTCGGCCTAACTACAGTTCCAGTGGTAGGGAGATAGGAACGTGAAAAAAGGACTTTACTGAGGAGAGGTTAGCGCAGAAATGAACAATGCAAAGTCGAAGCGACTTATTAGGAACAGACCATGGCTTTATGCAAATTAGTGTGCGATGATATTTTATTACAAAAGGGCATTTTGAAATTAGTCTTATCTTCATTATAAACAATAGTTTAGTAAAAAATGATAACTTTTATGTTGAAATTATTAAGAAATGTAACTACAATGGAGTCTCACTATCACTATTAAAAGAAACAGTTAGGAGAGTCGTCTCAAAAGCAAAACCAGGAAGCAGGCGATAGTTGGGATCGGGCTTGGGGATTAAAGATAACAGCCACAATATGATAATCCCATTTGGGAATTAAAGTAGGGAAGTACATGGAATGTCCTAACATATATAACAATATCCAGTCCTGTGTTCTGGTGGTCACGCCACCTATGTGCCATTATGCCCTATAGGCATTTAATACGATGCGTTTCTGTGGGTACCTTAACATAAACGTCATGCAAGGAAGACACGTAAGATGTGAATCAGTATACAGTAGACATATTCAACACATATTGAAATGCACAAAATGTCTTTGAGATAACCCCCTCTGCCAGTAGGCAGCTCATGCATTTCATGAGGTGAGCCGATTTACCGTTGTCATACCTGGCTGAGAGACCATCTATTGTCTGATCTGTTGTTTTCAGCAGCTATTCGTATTATTTTGAAGTTTTGCCCGATTTTACGAGTAAACATGCTTTTCTGGATATCCTCTTACGCATCCCACTGAATGTCCAGTTAGGCCGAAGTGAGTTATTTCGACATATCCTATTAATTTTGCAGTTGTGTGATTTTGAGGAATACAGAGAAACAACCTAATAACAGTTTTTTTCTCTCTATTTCCGACAATACTTTAGCAGCAGAGCATTATAGGTGAAACAGGCATTGTATCATTAGCAGATACAAAGTTCCTGGATAAAACAATCAACCCAACCAGGCGTGTTACGAGTTGTGTCTACTGCAATACTACATCTTGGACGTGTCAGGGGGATCCATGTAATTGAAATCTAAAGTCTAGCCAGTGCCAGAGGTACCCGGGTTCCTCATCAAAGACTCCAAGGGGATCTGGAATGGACATCATGCATGATGGCGACTTTTTTCCTCATCAGGTAATGGCAGTAGAAGATGACCCGTCTTGATGACCTACTGTCTCAGTCGACTCATTGGACTAAATACACCATTAACTCACTGTCTCAGTGTCAGTGTATGGATGTATCTATGGCAGAGAAACAGAGCATTGGTGCCGTATGAAAATACGTGATTGAGAAACGACAGTTTCTTGATTTACAAAGACGAAATACCCCTTTCCCACCATCTCCCGACACAAACAGAAAAAAAGCGCATTTGTGTTTGCCAGGGTCAGCCTTCTTCACCCTTCCAGGGTCTGTCTACTTCACCCTGCCAAGGACTGTCTACTTCACCCTGCCAGGATGAGCCTAGTTCACCATGCCAGGATCAGTCTAGTTCAACATTATGATGTTTTGGGGTTTGTTGGCACCATATCCGTGATTGTGAGTTTCATCAAAGCTGTAGAACCTGCGTCATCTCGGCCTTCCCTCCCACAATCAACAGACAATGCTACAAAGAAGATACTTGAAAAAACTACAATATCCCGTTGTGAGAATGTGGCGGACAGAGGTTTAACAGTAGGTGAAATTTGGTTAAAGCAACATGACCGGAACATATTCTGAAATGAGTATCAGCTGATGCGGTCAATCATAGGAATAACAAATTTGAGCAATATTCCTGAAACCTTTAACCAAATAGGCACTCTACACAATGCATCCACAATTGGAATTCAACCCGTGTTTTCAGCGTGACGAGCCAGCAATTTAACCTCTAAGCCATGAGTGGCTGAACCTGTTAGGTAAAATGTATGCTGGCGATTTGGTGACTCTGAGGGTGTGGGCTTGAATCCCAGATGGGACTCAAAGCTAAAAAGTGCTAGAACTTGTACTTTACCAAGAAAGTGTAATCCAAAGTAAAACATATGCTACATCTGACCACTTTGTAAATGACATGTGCAATTACGACTGTGTTGGAATATTGTTGATGTGAACAAGAAAGCAAATAAACAAAGAATACCCACCCTTCCAGTATCGTGATCAGAGGAAATTCCAGTGCAGAAATTATATTCACGCTTGCCGCTGAGGATCGGTTAGGTACTATGCAGGATCTAGCTGTACAGACAAACGTTTTGGAGTGATCCTGTTTAATAAAACCAAAGCAATACTCAAAGATGTCAGGATCTAGCTGATTGTATTTGTACGTCATTACTGAAGCTATCAACCCAGGGTTTGTATGGCCTAGGTGCAATATGGTTCCAGTCCAGGGTATAGCTGGACTATTACAGGTTGTGATATACACCGCTATTCACGTCTTCAGTCTGATAGGGCAAGATGACCCCAAAGAGTGGATAGCCCAAAGTGATGATAATGTCCTCAGATACAAATCAAACAAAACATGTGATTCAAACTCTTCCGAAGTTGAACAGTTTACGTCCTTGACCTTCTCTGAACCAGGGATCGGCAGGTGATCACAAAATAAGATTAGTCCTCTATCCTGTTGTGTTTATTATTGGAGAATAAGCTGAAAAGTCGTCTCATTGGCCAGGTATGTCGTGATGGCGGAGTCATTGTCCCGGCTCAAGAAACCCACCGGAATGATTTCCTACACCGGATTGGAACTAATTGCTACATTCTCTCTCTGTTCATTTCAGGAGACTGTGTGACATCCGGATGACGCAGAGTCTAGACTGATAGACTTCGTTGCCAGCACTTGGAACCAGTTAGGTAAGTGGTGCTCACGCTGCATGGAGCTTTACAAACTGTTATAGGCCTAAAATTTGATCCGCATCAACGACGACATTACTTCGAACTATGACCATCGCCAGCAGCATAATCACTGATGTGCACATTAATATTCACTTCTGTGGTGGTATAATGAAGTTGGCAGACTATAAAGCTAACGACGTCTTTGACAGACACTATGAAGTTGTTAGAACGGAAGTTGCGAAACCATGTTACTGACAAGTTCTAAATGATTGGCCACGCCGCTCTGTAACGTCTGTCCCGTCATCAGACGACACGACCTCAGCGTCCCATAAAGGTCACAATGCGCAACTTGCACAGCCTCACGAGGAGTTAAGGAGAGGTAGTCAGGCACAGATTATAGGTCTATCTGGGATTAACAATAAATGGGCTGTTTTGATGAAATAGTTTCATGGGTTGGACGCTGCTTACAGAAGGGTGGAGATCTTTGAATTGCAGGAACATCGTGTAGCTTCTATCCCCGAAATTATGGTACTGGATCTTCTTAGGATCTGCAGATATCTCTGCCATACATCATGGTCGCGTTTAATACATAAAGTCTTAAGATTGCGATGTCTCAGATTGAATGTTTGTATACTTTATATGTAAATGTCATGTTCAAGGTCAGAACATTTTGGTTGTGTTTCACTGACCTGGGTCAACTACCCCGGGCCTAACTGGGTTAGAAAGGTTTGACCTTATATTTCTTCTCAGTGTCATGGCTGACAGAGTCAAATCACGTGACAAGGATCAGTTGATAGCCGCAAACATAAATGATAATGATGACAAAGATATCATATTTGCACTGGTCGTTTAGGATGACTGTTTAACAAATCTTCAGTGAAGGATGAAAACAACATTCGAGTGTCTCTATGGATTATCCTTTTGTGATAATCTGTCATGATTTCAGGGTAATTAGTATTGTTCATTCGGACAGTGATACCTATGAGCAAGTCGCCATGACAATGTTGCTACCGGCAACTAGAGGTGATTATACCCGGCCTTTTCTCCACAAAGCCGGATACAGGGCTTCTCTAAGAAGCAGTTCCACGTTCACTCTATAATTTCAGCTGCACTAGTCGCGTGTGCTTGGTCAAGCTTGGTCTTATGATTGGTGGTGTGAATAATCACACCTATTGGTAACGTACCGCCCACATGTTCATGTCAGCTGGAGATTAGACGGAGCAGACGACACGGAAAGAAGGGATGGGAAACGACAAGGGACACATTAAATAATTATATGATAAAAACGTGTAGTGATTCTTCAAACTGGCTTTATTAATGGATTTCAAAGAAGAAGCTCTTTACGGGACATGTACCATTCTCACCACATCGTGAGCATGTGTTCATGAATTTATATTAAATATTGATGATAGCGTTGACGAAGCGATCATTAACGCAATAAATTATTCTGTACACCAAATGGAACACGTCAGAAACGCTGGCATATGTTAGAAAATGACAAACCAGAAAACTCAAAGACTCAAGCTCGTCAGATACAGATATCTCCCCTGCTTATGTAACAGAAAACTCTTGAAAACTGGTTACAGAATGTTCCGTTACGTACACCAGGTCGCTATAGTGTCGGTGTTACAGTACTCGCAAGACACGGTCTAGTCAACAATAACTTAATAAGTAGACTTTATGAACACTTACTGTGTTGCTCTTCTCCTTTCGTCGACACTTTCATGGGTCTACAACAATGTTTAGGTATTTTATCCCCAGAAAACTCACCTATCTACGGTAGTAGTGACTATGATGGTAAAACAGAATTTTGCTATTGTGTGTGATCATCCTGATAAGGAGATCTTCCTAGCTGGCGACTTGAATGCTCAATTATTGACTACATTCCTGATGATAATTTATCTCTTGTATATGTCACTGACGAGTGTCCATGTAATACCTTTGATACCCCAAGATCAACTAAAGATATTATGTTCATAATAAGCATGCCATTAAGTTAGCCGAATTATGTCGCAGATTCACGCTTGTGTCACCCATAATAGGGCCAGTCTTGTTGACTACACAATTGCCTCAACAACTTTATGCCCTCATGCTACTGATTTTGCATTTTGGAGTACCGAAATCATGTCATTTTCCTTTGTACTGTACTTTGGATCTTGACATCTATCTTTTGTCTGAACCAGTTAAGGTGCAGTCTGCATTACAGAATAACACCCCAAATGATGATAGTGTAAACCGGTACAAATACTTATGGCACAGAGATACAGATAATAATTTTCCACATAAAATGTCAACTAATCTCCATACATTTCTCAACACACTATTTGATCTAGAAATGTCATACATTATGCAGCAAATCATACACAAAAGTTTATAAAGGTGTAACCACACAGAGATATTTCACACAACCACCATGGTGGGATGACGATTTAGAAAGAACTAAGCATGACAGATATGAAACACAACGTGCACACAGGGACCATAACCATGGTATCAATATTTACAAACTATACCGACACACTTTCAAGCTGGTGTTTAAGAAAAAGAAAAGGAAATATTTACAAACACAGAAAGATGCATTAATTGCAGCAAGGCAGCTTAGACCCTAGACAGGTTTGGAAAGTTGTATTTCCCTACAAAATACTTGTAACCACTGGTGTGAACACTTCCAGACATTATTCACATCAGACAACATTAGTCAACTCCAGCACAGTAACAGTCTACCGACACTCAGTCCTCTATAGGTACACTCAACCAGTCTATAACACAACAGGAAGTTATGTCTCACATTAAACAGCTAACAATACGTCACCCGGACCAGATGGTACTGAAAACGAATTTCTTAAAGTTTCTAAAGATTATATTACACCCATTCTGACAAGATTTTATAAGCGCATACTCGATACTGGTCATTATCCAACTGCATTGGGAGAAAAGCATTATATAGCCATTATTTAAACCAGGTGACAAATCATATACGAACAATTACAGGGGCATTTCGGTTATTGGCTCACTATGTAGAGCATTCACTTCACACCAAACTGCAGACGTGGTGAGATGAAAATGTTGTACTAGGTGATTTTCATGCAGGTTTTACACTTGGCTACAACAGACCTCATGCTTACTCTTCATGCTACTGCAACAATATATTTATGTAAAAATATTTTAGTGTTTATAATATACTCTTCAAGAAAGAAACTTGGCATAGGAACAATTTGAATTTTAGGAACATATTTTATACAAAACCAATCCATGCGGAATCCCACAATTTAAACGTTTAAAAAAGAAACATCGAACAAAAACATAACGTTACACTCACGTTTGTAGTAAATCGCTAAAATGCACTCTACATGAAATGCACGCGAATCATGAAATTGTGAATCACCCCGATCTGAAGCCTGTGACTGTGGAGTTTAAAACGCAACATCAACGGTGCTCCACATGCATTGCTTTACATCTCTATGGACGACAAAAGAATACCAAGATCGACAGATGTTCAACGACACAACGCCATCACCCTTTACAAGGACGGGCATGGCAGCATGATATGGTAGGGCACAACGACGTGTACAGACAGACCATCTCAAACCTATGGACTCAATACAACAATACTGGGAGTGTTAATGACACTCCGCCCATGATTGCTACATCCGACTGAGACATCTTCGTTGACGCACCACAGCCTCATCCTTCACAACAACCCACATTCCTGGATTGCGCGGAATCACCGACCACGGGAAGTCGGAGTTTAGTCAGAAGACCAGTTCGCCGTAACGTCTTGACACAACGCCAACAGGGGATCATCCTGGACCTCACCTTGCATGTGGCTTAGGACTTCCTTCACGTTCAGGTGTAACGGTTACTATGGTCTTCTCGATCAACCGATTTGTCCCCCCATCAACATCTATAGGATACTTTTGATCGACGCTTCCTCCAGCGTAATCCGCCTTCTCAGACACAACAAGAACTGCAGGCAACAGTTCAGCAACGGTATCAAAACATACCCCCAAACAGCATTCGGTATCTCCTTTCTTCCGTTTGTCACCGGTTCTACGTTGTTATCGATGCTTATGGTGGTCACACAAGACATCGTCATTTTGTACTGACCAAGTGCTTTTAATAGCCCCCTGTGGTTTTACCAAACACTTTCTGGATAGTCAGGTTTTAGGAGTCTGTAAAGTGATCGCTTAGGACTTACGAGAAATAGCACTCTCAGGGAGATCCTGTTGAAGTAGCTTCATCCTATCGTTACCTAGGTTTAACATTTACTCCTAAGCTTGTCTGGAGTAAGGCTCAAAATGTACAGACATCACAGACAAACAAGACAATTCCAGCAATTAACGATATCCCGAGAAATGTTGGTAATATTTCCTGTTCAGACCTCTTTAAGCTTTCCCATTCTGTGGTTGCAGCCTTTCCATGTTATGGTTCAGAAGTCTGGGATTATCTTATTGTGAAACCATCGAATCAGTACATCGTGCACTCTGAAAACATGTTCTTAAAGTCATCAAATCTGCTTCTTCAAACATGCTTCTAGGCAAATGTGGTAGGTATCCACAACAACCAGTGTACACAACAAAGGCTATGAAGTACTGGTGTCACTTATTGCAGCTGCCAACAGATAGATTACCATATCAGTCCTATATCACGTTTAAGGCCTTTGATGAGTATGGGAGAATATACATGGGCTAGTATGGTTGAACATATACTATTTCAGTTTGGTTTTGGTTATGCTTGGTTTAGCCACAATGCAGGCTTTCATATCTACATGTATGTTCAAACAGGTTATGTGATAATTTATAGCAGTCATGGTACTCCTCTGCGTAGTCTTTGTTGAATTTTGAAAAGTGTGTATGTTGTGATTTACCTTAACACGTAAGAACTGCTATCTCCAGATTTAGGTACTTAAATTATAAACTTACCATAGAAACAGGAAGATATTCTAATACTGATACACGTCTAAGGCTGTGGAGCCACTGTAAATCGAATAATGTAACTATTACTGAGGACGAATAGCATATTTTGCTGGAATGTGCACTACATGTTGATATTAGAAACAAATACCTTATAAAAGAAACTACTTTAAAGAAATCATACAACCATATGTCTGTTGTTAACTTTTTAAAAGATTCAAACACAAGTATTCTACGTAATGTCCGAAATGTCCTCTATCAAGCAGAGAAGATGATCAACCTAAAATATGCTCATTAACTGAAATCTCATGATGTTTGTATATTGGGCCTGAGCCCCCTTTACTGAATAACGATGCCTGTCTGTATCAATGTATGTCTGTCAGTCTGTCTGAAAACACATTACGCTCTTTCAAACCTGAAAAGGTGTGAACACCAAATCCTGAAGCAGTGGGAACATAAAGAATACCCTGACGTTGTACAGGGTTGTAGTTTTAAGGCTCTTTGGGCCATTTACCAAATGCCTATGGCTAGACGGTCTTGAATGATACCCTATCATCGATACACTGAAGCTCAAATTCAAACACAAGTTGTCAGTAAGCGAAGTATGGGCAAGTTATTCCTCGGTTTACGTAGTGGCCTTCTATCTGATGTGATTTCGTATGTCAGTTATATCAAGTTCTTTGATAAACAATTAAAATAGCGATGCGTATATTGTGTTGTGCATTATTTAGCTGGATCTGTATATTAAGTTGTTGTTTTTTCAGTTGGAAAAGCAAAAATTCTCCAGTGGATTAAACAATGGGTTTATGTCAATTCTGTGTTTTGCGTTTTGGGTTTGTTTTTTTCTACCAATAAAGACTGCCATTAATCTCTCTATTGAGCATTCATCAGGGTCAGAATGGCTTGTGGCTGGAATATTCATCCACAGCTATTAATTAGTGATCCTAGTTCGTAGCTGACTGTCTGCTCGTTTGTTGTTGCATTCAGCAAGATTCTATATATATCGGGCAATCCAGCAATCAACAGCATGATCACCCATTTACGCATGTAGAATACGATGACATGTGTCATCGAAGTCAGAAATCATGACCACCCGATCCCTCTTACGACGATGGACTCATGAAGAACAACTGTAACCCGTATATTCATTGGTCAGTGATAACACAAGCAGCAGGTTGGTGACCGTCCAATGCGTCATGGCAGCCATGCACAAGTAACGGAACCTAGCCAAATCCATGATCCGCAAACACGTCCCTATAATTGTACAACTAAAATGGAATGGCTTTCGTACAGGAAAGGAAAATGAAACCGTTGGTGCTTACTGAATTTAAGGCATGTTTAGTCAAATGTAGTTTTTGTCCGAGATTGCATTCCATTTTTGTTGCAGATTTCAAATTGAGGAGCGTTCAATTTCTTTTCTGATTTTTGTGGAGCCAAAAGTTTGTTTGGCCAACGTTTCCCAGCAACAGCAAGAACTATTTGCTCGAGTCGATAATGAGGAGGCTTACTGTTTGTACACCCATTTATCTGCGGGTCGTTTGATTTCTTTCAACGAAACACAATAATCGTCTTCTTACTTTGTGCAGCACCAAAGTTCCTGAATGATGAACAAATCTTCCAGATCGAACCATTACGATCCTTATTCGCCTGATTTCAGTCAGACAAACAGACTTTCGCATCAAAGAACAACTACAGAGACCTAATGTCAAGAACTAAAGCAAAAGACACAGGGGCCTCTATGCATCTGATTTGGTGTCTCACTAGGTAGGCACTATGTGGGGTGGTGCGTGTGCGTGTGCGTGTGCGTGTGCGTGTGCGTGTGCGTGTGCGTGTGCGTGTGCGTGTGCGTGTGCGTGTGCGTGTGCGTGTGCGTGTGCGTGTGCGTATATGATGGAATCTTACACTAACGTATTTCCGAGGAAATTAAAATAGCAAAATTGAGGTACCACCTCACCCACTCAGTCTATGGAATGGTTACAGCCTCTTGCAGACTATGGAATAGCTGTAACCTGTTACAAATTATGGAATGGTTGTATCCTCTTACAAAGTATGGAATGGTTCTAGCCTCGTACATACTATGGAATGGCTGTATCCTCTTACGTACCATGGAATGGTTGTACCCTCTTACATACTATGGACTGGTTGTACCCTCTTAGATACTATGGAATGGTTGTACCCTCTTACATACTATGGAATGGTTGTACCCTCTTACATACTATGCCATGGTTGTACCCTCTTACATACTATGGAATGGTTGTACCCTCTTACATACTATGGAATGGCTGTACCCTCTTACGTACTATGGCATGGTTGTACCCTCTTACATACTATGGAATGGCTGTACCCTCTTACATACTATGGAATGGCTGTACCCTCTTACATACTATGGCATGGTTGTACCCTCTTACATACTATGGAATGGCTGTACCCTCTGACATACTATGGACTGGTTGTACCCTCTTACATACTGTGGAATGGTTGTACCTTCTTACATACTATGGAATGGCTGTACCCTCTTACATACTATGGCATGGTTGTACCCTCTTACATACTATGGCATGGTTGTACCCTCTTACATACTATGGAATGGTTGTACCCTCTTACATACTATGGAATGGTTGTACCCTCTTATATACTATGGCATGGTTGTACCCTCTTACATACTATGGCATGGCTGTACCCTCTTACATACTATGGAATGGTTGTACCCTCTTACATACTATGGAATGGTTGTACCCTCTTACATACTATGGAATGGCTGTACCCTCTTACATACTATGGCATGGTTGTACCCTCTTACATACTATGGAATGGTTGTACCCTCTTACATACTATGGAATGGTTGTACCTTCTTATATACTATGGCATGGTTGTACCCTCTTACATACTATGGACTGGTTGTACCCTCTTACATACTATGGAATGGTTGTACCCTCTTACATACTATGGAATGGCTGTACCCTCTTACATACTATGGAATGGCTGTACCCTCTTACATACTATGGCATGGTTGTACCCTCTTACATACTATGGAATGGTTGTACCCTCTTACATACTATGGAATGGCTGTACCCTCTTATATACTATGGCATGGTTGTACCCTCTTACATACTATGGACTGGTTGTACCCTCTTACATACTATGGAATGGCTGTACCCTCTTACATACTATGGAATGGTTGTACCCTCTTACATACTATGGACTGGTTGTACCCTCTTACATACTATGGAATGGTTGTACCCTCTTACATACTATGGAATGGCTGTACCCTCCTACATACTACGGAATGGTTGTACCCTCTTACTGGAATGGTTGTACCCTCCTACATACTATGGAATGGTTGTACCCTCTTACGTACTATGAAATGGTTGTACCCTCTTACATACTATGGAATGGTTGTACCCTCTTACATACTATGGAATGGCTGTACCCTCTTACATACTATGGAATGGCTGTACCCTCTTACATACTATGGAATGGTTGCACCCTCTTACATATTATGGAATGGCTGTACCCTCTTACATACTATGGAATGGTTGTACCCTCTTACATACTATGGAATGGCTGTACCCTCTTACATACTATGGAATGGTTGTACCCTCTTACGTACTATGGCATGGTTGTACCCTCTTACATACTTTGGAATGGTTGTACCCTCTTACATACTATGGAATGGCTGTACCCTCTTACATACTATGGAATGGTTGTACCCTCTTACATACTATGGCATGGCTGTACCCTCTTACATACTATGGAATGGTTGTATCCTCTTACATACTATGGAATGGTTGTACCCTCTTACATACTATGAAATGGTTGTACCCTCTTACATACTATGGAATGGTTGTACCCTCTTACATACTATGGAATGGTTGTACCCTCTTACATACTATGGAATGGCTGTACCCTCTTACATACTATGGAATGGCTGTACCCTCTTACATACTATGGAATGGTTGTACCCTCTTACATACTATGGAATGGTTGTACCCTCTTACATACTATGGAATGGTTGTACCCTCTTACATACTATGGAATGGTTGTACCCTCTTACATACTATGGAATGGTTGTACCCTCTTACATACTATGGCATGGCTGTACCCTCTTACATACTATGGAATGGCTGTACCCTCTTACATACTATGGCATGGCTGTACCCTCTTACATACTATGGAATGGTTGTACCCTCTTACGTACTATGGCATGGTTGTACCCTCTTACATACTTTGGAATGGTTGTACCCTCTTACATACTATGGAATGGCTGTACCCTCTTACATACTATGGAATGGTTGTACCCTCTTACATACTATGGAATGGCTGTACCCTCTTACATACTATGGAATGGTTGTACCCTCTTACATACTATGGAATGGCTGTACCCTCTTACATACTATGGCATGGCTGTACCCTCTTACATACTATGGAATGGTTGCACCCTCTTACATATTATGGAATGGCTGTACCCTCTTACATACTATGGAATGGTTGTACCCTCTTACATACTATGGAATGGCTGTACCCTCTTACATACTATGGAATGGTTGTACCCTCTTACGTACTATGGCATGGTTGTACCCTCTTACATACTTTGGAATGGTTGTACCCTCTTACATACTATGGAATGGCTGTACCCTCTTACATACTATGGAATGGTTGTACCCTCTTACATACTATGGCATGGCTGTACCCTCTAACATACTATGGAATGGTTGTATCCTCTTACATACTATGGAATGGTTGTACCCTCTTACATACTATGAAATGGTTGTACCCTCTTACATACTATGGAATGGTTGTACCCTCTTACATACTATGGAATGGTTGTACCCTCTTACATACTATGAAATGGCTGTACCCTCTTACATACTATGGAATGGCTGTACCCTCTTACATACTATGGAATGGTTGTACCCTCTTACATACTATGGAATGGTTGTACCCTCTTACATACTATGGAATGGTTGTACCCTCTTACATACTATGGAATGGTTGTACCCTCTTACATACTATGGAATGGTTGTACCCTCTTACATACTATGGCATGGCTGTACCCTCTTACATACTATGGAATGGCTGTACCCTCTTACATACTATGGCATGGCTGTACCCTCTTACATACTATGGAATGGTTGTACCCTCTTACATACTATGGCATGGTTGTACCCTCTTACATACTTTGGAATGGTTGTACCCTCTTACATACTATGGAATGGTTGTACCCTCTTACATACTAAGGACTGGTTGTACCCTCTTACATACTATGGCATGGTTGTACCCTCTTACATACTATGGAATGGCTGTACCCTCTTACATACTATGGAATGGTTGTACCCTCTTACATACTATGGAATGGCTGTACCCTCTTACATACTATGGAATGGTTGTACCCTCTTACATACTATGGAATGGCTGTACCCTCTTACATACTATGGAATGGTTGTATCCTCTTACATACTATGGAATGGTTGTACCCTCTTACATACTATGAAATGGTTGTACCCTCTTACATACTATGGAATGGTTGTACCCTCTTACATACTATGGAATGGTTGTACCCTCTTACATACTATGGAATGGCTGTACCCTCTTACATACTATGGAATGGTTGTACCCTCTTACATACTATGGAATGGTTGTACCCTCTTACATACTATGGAATGGTTGTACCCTCTTACATACTATGGAATGGTTGTACCCTCTTACATACTATGGAATGGTTGTACCCTCTTACATACTATGGAATGGTTGTACCCTCTTACATACTATGGCATGGCTGTACCCTCTTACATACTATGGAATGGCTGTACCCTCTTACATACTATGGCATGGCTGTACCCTCTTACATACTATGGAATGGTTGTACCCTCTTACGTACTATGGCATGGTTGTACCCTCTTACATACTTTGGAATGGTTGTACCCTCTTACATACTATGGAATGGTTGTACCCTCTTACATACTAAGGACTGGTTGTACCCTCTTACATACTATGGCATGGTTGTACCCTCTTACATACTATGGAATGGCTGTACCCTCTTACATACTATGGAATGGTTGTACCCTCTTACATACTATGGAATGGTTGTACCCTCTTACGTACTATGGAATGGCTGTACCCTCTTACATACTATGGAATGGCTGTACCCTCTTACATACTATGGAATGGTTGTACTCTCTTACGTACTATGGCATGGTTGTACCCTCTTACATACTATGGAATGGTTGTACCCTCTTACATACTATGGACTGGTTGTACCCTCTTACATACTATGGCATGGTTGTACCCTCTTACATACTATGGAATGGCTGTACCCTCTTACATACTATGTAATGGTTGTACCCTCTTACATACTAAGGACTGGTTGTACCCTCTTACATACTATGGCATGGTTGTACCCTCTTACATACTATGGAATGGCTGTACCCTCTTACATACTATGGAATGGTTGTACCCTCTTACATACTATGGAATGGTTGTACCCTCTTACGTACTATGGAATGGCTGTACCCTCTTACATACTATGGAATGGCTGTACCCTCTTACATACTATGGAATGGTTGTACCCTCTTACGTACTATGGAATGGTTGTACCCTCTTACATACTATGGAATGGTTGTACCCTCTTACATACTATGGACTGGTTGTACCCTCTTACATACTATGGAATGGTTGCATCCTCTTACATACTATGGAATGGTTGCATCCTCTTACATACTATGGAATGGTTGTACCCTCTTACATACTATGGACTGGTTGTACCCTCTTACATACTATGGCATGGTTGTACCCTCTTACATACTTTGGAATGGTTGTACCCTCTTACATACTATGGAATGGTTGTACCCTCTTACATACTAAGGACTGGTTGTACCCTCTTACATACTATGGCATGGTTGTACCCTCTTACATACTATGGAATGGCTGTACCCTCTTACATACTATGGAATGGTTGTACCCTCTTACATACTATGGAATGGCTGTACCCTCTTACATACTATGGAATGGTTGTACCCTCTTACATACTATGGAATGGCTGTACCCTCTTACATACTATGGAATGGTTGTATCCTCTTACATACTATGGAATGGTTGTACCCTCTTACATACTATGAAATGGTTGTACCCTCTTACATACTATGGAATGGTTGTACCCTCTTACATACTATGGAATGGTTGTACCCTCTTACATACTATGGAATGGCTGTACCCTCTTACATACTATGGAATGGTTGTACCCTCTTACATACTATGGAATGGCTGTACCCTCTTACATACTATGGAATGGTTGTACCCTCTTACATACTATGGAATGGTTGTACCCTCTTACATACTATGGAATGGTTGTACCCTCTTACATACTATGGCATGGCTGTACCCTCTTACATACTATGGAATGGCTGTACCCTCTTACATACTATGGCATGGCTGTACCCTCTTACATACTATGGAATGGTTGTACCCTCTTACGTACTATGGCATGGTTGTACCCTCTTACATACTTTGGAATGGTTGTACCCTCTTACATACTATGGAATGGTTGTACCCTCTTACATACTAAGGACTGGTTGTACCCTCTTACATACTATGGAATGGTTGTACCCTCTTACATACTATGGAATGGCTGTACCCTCTTACATACTATGGAATGGTTGTACCCTCTTACATACTATGGAATGGTTGTACCCTCTTACGTACTATGGAATGGCTGTACCCTCTTACATACTATGGAATGGCTGTACCCTCTTACATACTATGGAATGGTTGTACCCTCTTACGTACTATGGCATGGTTGTACCCTCTTACATACTATGGAATGGTTGTACCCTCTTACATACTATGGACTGGTTGTACCCTCTTACATACTATGGAATGGTTGCATCCTCTTACATACTATGGAATGGTTGTACCCTCTTACATACTATGAAATGGTTGTACCCTCTTACATACTATGGCATGGTTGTACCCTCTTACATACTATGGAATGGTTGTACCCTCTTACATACTATGGAATGGCTGTACCCTCTTACATACTATGGAATGGTTGTACCCTCTTACATACTATGGAATGGTTGTACCCTCTTACATACTATGGAATGGTTGTACCCTCTTACATACTATGGAATGGCTGTACCCTCTTACATACTATGGCATGGCTGTACCCTCTTACATACTATGGAGTGGCTGTACCCTCTTACATACTATGGAATGGTTGTACCCTCTTACATACTATGGAATGGTTGTACCCTCTTACGTACTATGGCATGGTTGTACCCTCTTACATACTATGGAATGGTTGTACCCTCTTACATACTATGGAATGGTTGTACCCTCTTACATACTAAGGACTGGTTGTACCCTCTTACATACTATGGCATGGTTGTACCCTCTTACATACTATGGAATGGCTGTACCCTCTTACATACTATGGAATGGCTGTACCCTCTTACATACTATGGCATGGTTGTACCCTCTTACGTACTATGGAATGGCTGTACCCTCTTACATACTATGGAATGGGTGTACCCTCTTACATACTATGGAATGGTTGTACCCTCTTACGTACTATGGCATGGTTGTACCCTCTGACATACTATGGAATGGTTGTACCCTCTTACATACTATGGACTGGTTGTACCCTCTTACATACTATGGAATGGTTGTACCCTCTTACATACTATGGAATGGCTGTACCCTCTTACATACTATGGAATGGTTGTACCCTCTTACATACTATGGAATGGTTGTACCCTCTTACATACTATGGAATGGTTGTACCCTCTTACATACTATGGAATGGTTGTACCCTCTTACATACTATGGAATGGTTGTACCCTCTTACATACTATGGAATGGTTGTACCCTCTTACATACTATGGCATGGCTGTACCCTCTTACATACTATGGAATGGCTGTACCCTCTTACATACTATGGCATGGCTGTGCCCTCTTACATACTATGGAATGGTTGTACCCTCTTACGTACTATGGCATGGTTGTACCCTCTTACATACTTTGGAATGGTTGTACCCTCTTACATACTATGGAATGGTTGTACCCTCTTACATACTAAGGACTGGTTGTACCCTCTTACATACTATGGCATGGTTGTACCCTCTTACATACTATGGAATGGCTGTACCCTCTTACATACTATGGAATGGTTGTACCCTCTTACATACTATGGAATGGTTGTACCCTCTTACGTACTATGGAATGGCTGTACCCTCTTACATACTATGGAATGGCTGTACCCTCTTACATACTATGGAATGGTTGTACCCTCTTACGTACTATGGCATGGTTGTACCCTCTTACATACTATGGAATGGTTGTACCCTCTTACATACTATGGACTGGTTGTACCCTCTTACATACTATGGAATGGTTGCATCCTCTTACATACTATGGAATGGTTGTACCCTCTTACATACTATGAAATGGTTGTACCCTCTTACATACTATGGCATGGTTGTACCCTCTTACATACTATGGAATGGTTGTACCCTCTTACATACTATGGAATGGCTGTACCCTGTTACATACTATGGAATGGTTGTACCCTCTTACATACTATGGAATGGTTGTACCCTCTTACATACTATGGAATGGTTGTACCCTCTTACATACTATGGAATGGCTGTACCCTCTTACATACTATGGCATGGCTGTACCCTCTTACATACTATGGAGTGGCTGTACCCTCTTACATACTATGGAATGGTTGTACCCTCTTACATACTATGGAATGGTTGTACCCTCTTACGTACTATGGCATGGTTGTACCCTCTTACATACTATGGAATGGTTGTACCCTCTTACATACTATGGAATGGTTGTACCCTCTTACATACTAAGGACTGGTTGTACCCTCTTACATACTATGGCATGGTTGTACCCTCTTACATACTATAGATTGGCTGTACCCTCTTACATACTATGGAATGGCTGTACCCTCTTACATACTATGGCATGGTTGTACCCTCTTACGTACTATGGAATGGCTGTACCCTCTTACATACTATGGAATGGGTGTACCCTCTTACATACTATGGAATGGTTGTACCCTCTTACGTACTATGGCATGGTTGTACCCTCTGACATACTATGGAATGGTTGTACCCTCTTACATACTATGGACTGGTTGTACCCTCTTCCATACTATGGAATGGTTGTACCCTCTTACATACTATGGAATGTCTGTACCCTCTTACAACTATGGCATGGTTGTACCCTCTTACATACTATGGAATGGTTGTACCCTCTTACATACTATGGAGTGGTTGTACCCTCTTACATACTCTGGAATGGTTGTACCCTCTTATATACTATGGAATGGTTCTAGCTTCTTACATACTATGGAATGGCTGTACCCTCTTACATACTATGGAATGGCTGTACCCTCTTACATACTATGGAATGGTTGTACCCTCTTACATACTATGGAATGGTTGTACCCTCTTACATACTATGGAATGGCTGTACCCTCTTACATACTATGGAATGGTTCTAGCTTCTTACATAGTATTTGCTCACAACGTATGTAATTACTTTTCAACGGGCCCGCGTGTGTGTATTGGCTTGGATGTACGCAGAACATGATTTTCAGATGAGGTCATTAAGAATTGGGTTATCATTACTGAAGACTCCAACCGTAGTCTGCAACCTGACGGGCAAATTCTTCAATTAATTAGGGTAGCATCAGATCAGCATTCCTACCTCATCTTGGTGTGTAATTGATGCCGCGGGTGCTTTATTACTGGAAGTCGTATAATGCATTGTGGAATTATTTCACATGATAAACCAGTGTTGGGGCAAGCCACGGCGTCAGTATAGTCTATCCTAATGACGTTTCATTTTTGTGCTTGGAACAAAAAACATTCTGAAAATCGATCTCAGAAAAGTTTAGAATGTTTCTCATCTTGACAGCGGGATTAATGAAAGTGGTGATACGTAGATACGGGCAACAATTTCAGCCATTACAGACCGCAGCGACAGGAACAGTGGCGACTTGGACAATTGAAATGCAGATGAAAACTTGCGAGCAGACGTCATGCGCCGTCAGATGAAGCTAATATCGGAGGGAGGCTAGAGACAGCATCATTCAGCGTCTTGTTTTTGTTGCCGGTTTGGAGAGTCACAGCTGTAACCTTCTGACTGAGGACAGATACTTGGCAACGTTACCGTCATAGAAACGTCAAATACCATGAGCATGAATTACAGCAGAGGCCATACTGAAATCTCGGCTTTCATCTAAAGTCATTTGTAAGTCTTCTCCATACCTCTACTTGTAGAACATCAGTGATGGGACCAATGAGAAGTTTCCAGGGGTTGGCCTTAGGTGTTGAATATACTGTATATCAGCATGAAATGTCTCGAATATCTTCGACACAAATAGAGGAACACCTGAAAGTACAAGTGTTCCTATATTCTTTTCAAATTTTCTTCACAAGCTTTTATTGCACTGTGGGTGAAAGTCTGGAAAAGAATAAAGGAACACTTGATCAACATCATGAGCATCGGTCAACGCAACTGGGATACGATGACGTGTCAACCAAGCCAGCGATCCTGATCACTCGATCCCCTTAGTCGCCCTAACCACAAGCCTGGTTTATTGGTTATAAATTCTAATACGACGAATAGTGTGGAAATGACACTAACATACAAATATTTAATCAGAGAACGACATTTAATCAGTTTATGATGATCGGCCAGATATCAGATCGTGATGATACACTTTGTACTGTGTCTCAGTCCCCGTGTGTAACAGTTCGTAAACTTAGAACGCACGCATGCAGGCATGCGTGCACCCACGCACGCACGTATGCACGGATTCGAACACACACACACACACACACACACACACACACACACACACACATACACGTGTTTTAACATTTATTCGCGTAAATGTACGACGCACACACAAACGTGTATGTAAATACGTTCAATCTTGAATTTTTAATATCGTAGATAAATGCCGAAAATATTTTTGACATTATGTTTAATGTCATAACAGCAGAGGTGTCAGAAATGTCATTTTCTTCTTTATGCTTTTAACAAAAGATGCAACATTTCTTATAACTCCAAATTTCGAATGATCATAAATTATTTAAACGGTGCGTATATCACACTATAATGGCATCGTTTGTTCATAGGGCAACGGAACAATAATTAAACGACTTGATATCCTCGGGGATGACATTAATTCTGGTGACTGGTAATCCATAAATTCCTCGCAGCTTATCTGAGAATAGACATACTTCCCACCATCAATCTTCATCTCCCAACCAAACTGACACGCCATACTAACGCTGTGTGCCGCGGTAGACATACTAAGGCATACAAATGTATTTCCAGTCTTCCCACAGCGCGTTCTAGACCAGCAGCAGCACAAAATCAGGGAGTTTGTGTATAGGTAAATGTCGTGTTTTGGAGACGAAATAGACCATTTGACAAAGAGCGGGTCTCAGGATAGTCTCTTAGTTAAAGCTTTCGCTCGTCACACGGAAGTCCTGGTTCGATTCCCATCATGGGTATCGTTCAAAACGTAAATAACATCAATAAAAATCACCAACAGCAATAGCAAGTCCTTTGGGATTTTCACAGGTAGTGGCTGGGTGGTCTAGTGGTTAAAGTGTTCAAACGTCAGCTCGTCTCACTGAAGACCCGTGCTCGATTCCCAGTATGGGTACAACGTATGACGTTCATTTCTCGAGTCTTACTCTGTGGCATTTTGCTTAAAGAAGAACGTAAAAGCACACTCACTCAGCTTTTTAGTCCCTTCATGCAGCGATGTATATCCAGAACACAGGCTAAGACTCTTTGCACAGGAGAAATTCTTCTGGCAAAATGCATTTTTCAAATCCTAAAACGATCTATCGCTGTGCGAACTACTGAAGGTAACTTTGTCACATTTATCAGGCAGGGTCCGTGAAAGCGATCCCCATCATACAAATCTGCACTCTCATTAGGCCTCCCACAGACATGCAACCGATTGTTGCCGATGTGAAGGATATATTAATGGACACACAGAGCGCTAAGTAAGGAGCGGGCGTAATATTATGTCTCCGACCATGTCTGGCTCTCGTGATGGAACGCCGTTGTCGACAGGAACTGAGAGACTATGGATGGTAAGTTGAAGACAGAGTGTGCTTGAATATCTGAGGACGGCGATGATGGCGCCACAGATCACATCATCTACTGGCACCTGTTTATTAACTATTCTGATGATATTCAGGGTGGGACATTTACACTGCTGAAGAATCATGAGACTTTAGGATCATAGGCTAGACAGCACGGCATGATGCATGTAAGACGGGGCATCGGTATGATGGAGACTACGGAATTTGGACTGGGCACCTGTCTACCTCTAACAGAAGATGGGCGATTAGGAAACGGTATTTACCATAGCCTGCCATTAGATTCTAAACAGTAACCCTTAGACACTTAACGCAGTTTTCGTTGAAACCGAGTGTCGAACAGAAACAAACAGGGATCTACAAAACGTGTTTGTGACGTGAACTTGCTCATCCTTAACTGCGGTGATGTCAGTACATATGGGCCCTTTCACAAAGCTCTAAGGTGATCGTAAGTCACAAAGGTAACCTTAGTGAAATGTTAAAAAATTCTTTGTTTAGGTAAACCTTAGTAAAAGTTGCTTCGTGAAAGGAGCCCCCGGTTGTTATGTCTCGTGTTGCCACAGACTATTTTTCGCAATTTCAGCAGGGTTCCACAGAACCGGATGTGTTTCGTTGCAAAGTTTATAAATATCTCCTGGACGTGATAATTCGGAACTGATGCCCCTCAATCACCCACTAACTGATTATTTGACTTAAAGAAAGTTAATTGTCTGATTGACTTTCTCTCACTCTCATTGACTGACTGACTCTTACTTACTCACTGACTACACTAACTGTTGATTGTTTTTCAACATAATCCAGTAAGAGGTAAAGACATTCCTGTCAGTGGTGCCATGGTACCTGGATCCCGCTGGTTCAGAATCTGTCATCTGAAGGTGTAAACGTTTTCCGTCAATATAACGTCCCAAACAATTGGAAGAGCTGGAAATCAGAAAGTGCCAAATACTTGGATTCGGAATACGGAACATGCTCAGTACCTTCATGGCCTCAGTAATTCATTGCATGCAGATTCATATAAAAACACAAATCTGAAAAGTGGGGAACACAATTCGATGCCTAGTTCTTGCTGAAATGTTTAACCCCCTAATTTTACGTAGAATCAACGAGGATGTCCAGCATTGTGATTTCTCATTAAACTTCAAAAGAAATTTCCTTTATTTTTGAATTAAAATAAATTGTCATGACCCTCTGAAGATGAATAAGTATATAAGATGCCCAGTGGAACAAGGAATGGCGGCGTGTTTCTTTTACATTGGCATGTGGGGTACCTGAATAAGGTAAATTTCTGATTTTGTTAAATTTCAACGAAAGCCTTTGAGATTTTGAGAATGTTGTCTCAAACAGGGAGACAAGATGTTGTTGGACAGGGAGTTGGGGGTACATTTGAATGTTATGTAGGTTTGGAATCCACAACAAAAGAAGAATGGCATGTCTCCAAAGTCAGTTCAAGCCAAACATTGATAGCACCGATGAAATGGACATATTTGTTCCTTAGTTTACATACAGTCTAAACAACATGGCATCAATGTCTAAAATACCATTGCTACCTGTTGAAGATCTGTCTGAACAACATGGCACCAATGTCTAAAATACCACTGCTACCTGTTGAAGATCTACTGTCTGAACACAAGCAGCCCTAAGCCTTCCTTGGCATTGAGTCATGTCATATGATGAAAATTCTCAGAGTGCCGGAAATCATTGCCTTTTAACATGAATATATTCCGGTTTCCGGTCTAATCGTTACGACAGTGTCCAATCATTACGACAATGGCTTATGTTCAAGTCATCTCTGCTTAATTTGCGCCCTTTTGTATCAAACGTAACGTATTCATTCGGAGTCTGATGCTCAGGAAACGATCTCGAGTTGTCGGGGTTTCTGCTCAGCTGATTCCATGTTGTGCTGGAAACACCTTTCATCACAGTGGTGTTTGTGTTTGGGATTCCGTTTATTCCGGTATCATCTGATCCCATTTAACATCTGACCCCAAACGCACCTGCCACAAGAAACATATGCGTCGTTAAAGTACAAAGCAGTTATAGGAAAAATGATATTGGCAAAGAAACACGTAATGTTTATGTGTAATCCATGCATACAAAGTGTGAATGACAAATATCAGTATAGAGCGCTAACGTCTGTCTAGGGTATAGGCCGATGTAGAATCACTGCCTTTATTCCAGAAATGATCTTTTCCAATACCGTACAAAATGGGCAATTCACCAGCAGGTTTGTGTCTAAACCCGCTTATTGTGTCAAAACAGGACATCTTATGTTTACGCCGCTGATACGAAGCGTTTACCTGACTACCACACCGGCATTAGCAATGACTACAGTCGTAGCAATTTCGCCTTGTGTTAAACGCATGAAATAAACATCTGAAAAATGTTAAGCACTTCCTGACTCCTTTATTTCTAGACGTGCATATGACATTGACTTACTAAAACATGTATATGTTACATCCGATGCCAGAGCCGTGGTCAACGTTTCTTAATAAGTGGGCACTATGAATGTTAAAAGTATCTTATGTCAATACTTTGACAAAGTAATCTGTAAAATTCGATGCAAAGTAATCTGTAAACAAATTCTAGGGGCAGGTGTCCCCTTGAACCCTTGGTCTAGCTACGGCCCTGGATGCGTGATCATTGTATTCTGAACCGTCTCCAAAATGACACTAAGGAATTGGTCAGTAGCAGCGGAAGCCAATACATGATGTACCCATTGCAAAATCAGTGTGGAAAAGCTACAAAATATATTATGAGATAATCGTACATGGCATTGTGAATTCATGAGATATTCGGTTTCTGTTCTGAATGACAATTATGTCGAACAGTCAACAAAAACAATGTCTATTCCCTCAGAATATAAATACAGGCTTAGATAAATACATAACCATTTACATGTAGATGTACTGAAAAATGTGTTTATATATTTCCAAAGTGTACATTTGCCCACCTCCTGGCTCGATCACATCGCCATTATGTCTCGTTGTCTAATTCATAGAATGCAAACACATTACAAGTAAAAAATACGGTAACGACTCTCTTGTGAATGTATGTTTCATTTTAGTTGCACACTGAATATTTTCCTAACTCATGCTTATGTCAATTATTTACATGGCACGGAAACAAACAAAAGATCTCACTGGAAATGAAATGAAAACGTGTTCCGGAAACATTCTGCTGCACTGAGCAATTTAAACATAAAACATTGAAATGGAAGCAATGCATGAAAGGATTATCATTAGCTTTCTGTCGGGTCATTTTGTAGCCAGATCAATATGCAATACGTCGAGTACTTTATTCGTGTCGTTAATTATATGCATTACGTAAACTATTTATTCATTGATTTTTAAAACTCCTTTAAGTAATTTGGAATTTGCGAACTTTGCACTAGCTAATCTGTTCAGTGGAAAAGTGAAATAAATTTAGCGTAATGCATGTAAATTGAAAATCTGTTAAAATCACATGTAGCAAAACAAGCGCCAGAAGCCACAGCGGAGTAGAACATTGCATTACGCGCACTCAATATTTCATCTTAGTTAGTTGCAATTTTTAAAGTATTCTTTCTTTATCAAATTACGGTCCCCATATGCTTATGTGTCTTAAGCAAACGCAAAAAATGCTTGCATGCTTGGACATGATTTGAATCTATTACATTCTACAACATTATGTGCTGTTAAATATGATCCATTTTCCCCACTGTAAATTCTTATAAAGCCTTACAACGGTCAGCTACAGAGCTGTGTACACTTGACAAACAGATATGTTCAGTGGAGCGTCCAGTGCCTGAGTGTAATGGGGTAGAATAGGTTCCAGTAGCCTCTGTGGACGATCGAGTTGCTACAGTATGGTACTTCGAGGTGACACTGCCCCGACGTCGGGCGCTCCTGCTGCAACTACATGCAACGTTGGCAATGGTACGCCATATTCCCGCTCGCACTCCATGCATGCTCTATGTGCACGCACTCGGGGGATGTAGGGGGGCTGTTCAGGTCTTGGATATACCTTTACAACACCGTGCTAAGGGTTGGACGTGGCGCAGATCGAGTCACGAATGAATCATGGTTTAAAAAAAACCAAAATATTAAATTCAGGTGAAATATTTGTGAGAAAATCAAACTGTGAACTGCCATTAAAACTCAATGCATCCATATGAGGTGCCAAGTTCACTTGTGACGTAAAACTAAACATTATGGCGAAATTATATCCTTACCAGCAGATGTCTGTTCTGACCAACTGTAACTGACCAATGAGGTGACCACATTCCAAAGGAATATACGTGCCATTTATAACCTGGTCAGGGACAAGCTGAACTACGCCATAACGGGTGGTGAATCCTCTTGCGGTTACATCTGACTGAGGCGTGAACCAGCATTGACTCACTGCTTTTAGTTTATGCGAACGGACAGTGGTGACATCGTTCTCAGAGCAATGTCGGAATAACATTATTTCATGTTCTTCTTGGGTATAGCCTAATGCGAAAGCGTCCGCTCGTCAGGCTGAAAACCCGGGTTCGATTCCCCACCTGGACACAATGTATGAAGCCCATCTTTGGTGTTTCCACTGTCATATTGATGGAATATTGGTTAAAGGTGCCGTTAAATCATACTCCTTAATTCACCCATTCTTCTTCTTTGGTATAATAAAAGAAAGCCCCTAAACCAAGGTCACTAAAGCGTGCACTCGCTTACCCGAATACGACATTTTACGTTACTCAATGTTCCTTTGAGGGTTTGTACAGGGAAGTAAACGTATGCGACGAGAACTGATTTTGTACCTCATTATCAACATCACTATGATCAATCAAGACAACCATTGAATATATATCTTAGTTAAACCGCAATGTTCAAAGATATCTTGCTTCAAACACGGTTTGTAGTCTTGGTGATAAGAGACGGTCTCTTTTATGTTGCTGTAATTAAGGGGGTATTTCAGTGATGAGCGTGCACTTTGGCAACCGTTACAGATATATCCATTAATTCAATACCGTCACGGCCGTAAAGTTGAGTCATAACTTGCAGCACCACACTGTGACATTTTGAGATTCTGCTTAAAGAGGATGTTATCAAATCTTGTAACGTAATCAGATGTTGAAAGCTGAGCGCTGTGCAGTGAACATCTAAGTCCAATAAAACCGTGTCTTTTGAAATATAAGTCATGTACTGTCGTCGTTTGTCTGAAGACGATACCATGTCCATCCTTGTAGAAAACAATGAAGAAATCAGTAACTGAAAAAATGGTTAACTTGATACTCTCCAGCATGTGATCAGTTCTGATATTGTCCATTGACAGTGAAGGAAGTGAAAAAGCCACTGCAGAAGCAGGAATCTGGTATGAAGACAGGTAATTATGGAATTCTGCATACTTCCATCTATCTAGAGATCTCGACCTTTGGAAATACAATACTTGACATCTGTCCCAGGTTGTTTGATTGGAGTTATGGAGGTTGGTCAGTAAAGCTAAAAACATGCTGTTGCATTTATCAACGTTATGGTATCGCTGCTAAACTTTATCAAGCTTGGGTGACATAAACAAATGCTAACGTTACAAGGGTCGACATCGAAAGATAGACCAGATGCAATTTTTGATATAAGTTAACAGTGGACACAAGGTCTACTGTAAGTCCTTGGTAGGACATGGTGTGTTAAAGGTGTGAGGCATACTGACGGTGGACATGTGGCCTACTGTAATTGCTGCTTAGGACATGGTGTGTTAAAGGTGTCAGGCAAGCTGACAAAGGACACGTGGTCTACTGTAAGTCCTTGTTAGGACATGGTGTGTTAAAGGTGTGAGGCAAGCTGACAGTGGACACGTGGTCTACTGTACGTCCTTGTTAGGACATGGTGTGTTAAAGGTGTGAGGCAAGCTGACAGTGGACACGTGGTCTACTGTAAGTCCTTGTTAGGACATGGTGTGTTAAAGGTATGAGGCAAGCTGACAGTGGACACGTGGTCTACTGTACGTCCTTGTTAGGACATGGTGTGTTAAAGGTGTGAGGCAAGCTGACAGTGGACACGTGGTCTACTGTACGTCCTTGTTAGGACATGGTGTGTTAAAGGTGTGAGGCAAGCTGACAGTGGACACGTGGTCTACTGTAAGTCCTTGTTAGGACATGGTGTGTTAAAGGTGTGAGGCAAGCTGACAGTGGACACGTGGTCTACTGTACGTCTTTGTTAGGACATGGTGTGTTAAAGGTGTGAGGCAAGCTGACAGTGGACACGTGGTCTACTGTACGTCCTTGTTAGGACATGGTGTGTTAAAGGTGTGAGGCAAGCTGACAGTGGACACGTGGTCTACTGTAAGTCCTTGTTAGGACATGGTGTGTTAAAGGTGTGAGGCAAGCTGACAGTGGACACGTGGCCTACTGTAAGTCCTTTGTAAGACATGTCGTGATAAGGGTGTGAGGCAAGCTGACAGTGGACACGTGGTCTACTGTAAGTCCTTGTTAGGACATGGTGTGTTAAGGGTGTGAGGCAAGCTGACAGTGGACACGTGGTCTACTGTAAGTCCTTGTTAGGACATGGTGTGTTAAAGGTGTGAGGCAAGCTGACAGTGGACACGTGGCCTACTGTAAGTCCTTTGTAAGACATGTCGTGATAAGGGTGTGAGGCAAGCTGACAGTGGACACGTGGTCTACTGTAAGTCCTTGTTAGGACATGGTGTATTAAAGGTATGAGGCATACTGACAGTGGACACGTGGTCTACTGTACGTCCTTGTTAGGACATGGTGTATTAAAGGTGTGAGGCAAGCTGACAGTGGACACGTGGTCTACTGTACGTCCTTGTTAGGACATGGTGTGTTAAAGGTGTGAGGCAAGCTGACAGTGGACACGTGGTCTACTGTACGTCCTTGTTAGGACATGGTGTGTTAAAGGTGTGAGGCAAGCTGACAGTGGACACGTGGTCTACTGTAAGTCCTTGTTAGGACATGGTGTGTTAAAGGTGTGAGGCAAGCTGACAGTGGACACGTGGCCTACTGTAAGTCCTTTGTAAGACATGTCGTGATAAGGGTGTGAGGCAAGCTGACAGTGGACACGTGGTCTACTGTACGTCCTTGTTAGGACATGGTGTGTTAAGGGTGTGAGGCAAGCTGACAAAGGACACGTGGTCTACTGTAAGTCCTTGTTAGGACATGGTGTGTTAAAGGTGTGAGGCAAGCTGACAGTGGACACGTGGCCTACTGTAAGTCCTTTGTAAGACATGTCGTGATAAGGGTGTGAGGCAAGCTGACAGTGGACACGTGGTCTACTGTAAGTCCTTGTTAGGACATGGTGTATTAAAGGTATGAGGCATACTGACAGTGGACACGTGGTCTACTGTACGTCCTTGTTAGGACATGGTGTGTTAAAGGTGTGAGGCATACTGACAGTGGACACGTGGCCTACTGTAAGTCCTTGTTCGGGACATGGTGTATTAAAGGTGTGAGGCATACTGACGGTGGACATGTGGCCTACTGTACGTCCTTGTTAGGACATGGTGTGTTAAAGGTGTGAGGCATACTGACGGTGGACATGTGGCCTACTGTAATTGCTGCTTAGGACATGGTGTGTTAAAGGTGTGAGGCAAGCTGACAAAGGACACGTGGTCTACTGTAAGTCCTTGTTAGGACATGGTGTGTTAAAGGTGTGAGGCAAGCTGACAGTGGACACGTGGTCTACTGTACGTCCTTGTTAGGACATGGTGTGTTAAAGGTGTGAGGCAAGCTGACAGTGGACACGTGGTCTACTGTAAGTCCTTGTTAGGACATGGTGTGTTAAAGGTATGAGGCAAGCTGACAGTGGACACGTGGTCTACTGTGCGTCCTTGTTAGGACATGGTGTGTTAAAGGTGTGAGGCAAGCTGACAGTGGACACGTGGTCTACTGTACGTCCTTGTTAGGACATGGTGTGTTAAAGGTGTGAGGCATACTGACAGTGGACACGTGGTCTACTGTACGTCCTTGTTAGGACATGGTGTGTTAAGGGTGTGAGGCAAGCTGACAAAGGACACGTGGTCTACTGTAAGTCCTTGTTAGGACATGGTGTGTTAAAGGTGTGAGGCAAGCTGACAGTGGACACGTGGCCTACTGTAAGTCCTTTGTAAGACATGTCGTGATAAGGGTGTGAGGCAAGCTGACAGTGGACACGTGGTCTACTGTAAGTCCTTGTTAGGACATGGTGTATTAAAGGTATGAGGCATACTGACAGTGGACACGTGGTCTACTGTACGTCCTTGTTAGGACATGGTGTGTTAAAGGTGTGAGGCATACTGACAGTGGACACGTGGCCTACTGTAAGTCCTTGTTCGGGACATGGTGTATTAAAGGTATGAGGCATACTGACAGTGGACACGTGGTCTACTGTACGTCCTTGTTAGGACATGGTGTATTAAAGGTATGAGGCATACTGACAGTGGACACGTGGTCTACTGTACGTCCTTGTTAGGACATGGTGTATTAAAGGTGTGAGGCAAGCTGACAGTGGACACGTGGTTTACTGTAATTATAAGTCCTAGGTAGGACATTGTGTTATAAGGGTATGAGGCATGCTGACAGTGGACACGCTGCTGTAACCGGTCCTTCTGTTAGTCCTGGGTGGGAAAAGCTGTGGGGTAAGCCTATCGGGGTACACGTGCACTATGAGCTGTAAGTGCTGGGATCTCTCGGGGTCATGTGATTCTGTTGCTCCTGAAAGAAATCAGTGTTTACAGAGCAAACCTCAGCTCGGTTGACATACATCATGAAACAAGTGCTCCCAATTCACCGACATCGTCTTTGATTGACAATTCTCCAATTGGCATGGCGGAAAGTGGCTACAGCCTAGCAACCATTAGCTGCGTGTTGAGGCGGGACTGGTTGCCCACAGCAGAGCAGCGCAACATTACTGCTAGATCCGGGCTAAATGCTGCTGCTGTTGTCAACGTTGTTGTTGCGAACAGCAATTAGGAGGCTAGCCGGCCACCTGGTGACAGAGCTTCCTAACACATTAGACGAACGAGGCTGGAATTAAGGTCAGAATGGATACAATACTCGTAATGTTCCTCAGGATTTGTATGTATTGTAAACAGGTCTATGCTATGAATCATCTTTATTAGTTCGATGATACGTCTGTACCAGGTAGTGCCACGATTCGAATGTACCAGACTAGACCATGAAATGATTCATCTGTACCAAGCAGTGCCATGTCTGTACCAAAACCAGACCATGTCATGATTCGTATGTACCAGGTAGTGTCATGATTCGTCTGTACCAAGCAGTATCACGATACGTCTGTACCAGATCGTGCCATGATACGTATGTACCAGGCCTTGAAACGTCTGTACCAGATCACACAATGTCATGATTCGTCTGTACCAGGTAGTGCCAGACCATAGAAGTATTGCATTGCTATGATCAGTGTGTACCAGGCCATGCCATGATTCGTCTGTAACAGGTTGCGATACGTCTGTAGCCGGCCAGGCCGTGATACATCTGTACCGCGTCGTGTCATTCCATGGTTCGTCTGTACCAGGCCACCCCATGGTTCGTCTGTACCAGGCCACCCCATGGTTCGTCTGTACCAGGCCACCCCATGGTTCGTCTGTACCAGGCCATCCCATGGTTCATCTGTACCAGGCCACCCCATGGTTCGTCTGTACCAGGCCATCCCATGATTCGTCTGTACCAGGCCATCCCAGTATTATTCTGTACCAGGCCTAGGAATGGATCTGACAGGTGAGTTGTGGAAACATGGAATAGCGCAACGCTTAAAACACAAAGATCCTACTCGAGATTCAAATTCTTCTGCATCGCCGCCAGTGATTTCCTGCTGCACTTATCAATGACTATCGTTGTTTCCGCGCAACTAAATTCTGACAACAGTTCAACTCGAGTAGGGAAAAATGCATTTTATCAAAGTATCGATTACTGATTCTCCTCACAGCCCGCTGACAATTGCATTACCTCTGTGACATTGAGGTTGGAATGGAGGCCGTAGGTCATAGAACGTAAGCGCTATATGTGGCGATACAACTAGGTGTTTTACTGACATTAAATGGGGTTACATTTGACATTTCCTTCTCCATAAACCAAACATATAAACACAGGTTTAAGTAAGCCACCTGTCACTAATTAAAAATGAGTTAAGTAAATGTAAAGTACAGTCATTGTGTCGAAACAGTTTGCTTGTATTTTAGTTTTCAGTATTTCCTTACAGCGACAAAATGGATCGTGTTGTCTAAGAGCTAGCCGTGTAACCGTGTGGTTTACTTAACATTTTCGATATTTCGTAGGGATACAGTATTGGTTTGGCCTTAAGTGCCTTCAGAATGATATCATACATTTAAGTGACGATAGTGTTTACAGCTTCTTGGTCAGAATGACGTTAAGGTGGCCACTAACTTAAAATTGAACTGAAGAACCAAGGAATGTAGAGATGAAGGAATGTAGACTTCAGCCACCCAACCAATAACACATACAAGTCCAAGTACAAATCACAGTTTTAATAAACTACAACACACTGCTTTAATACATTTCGCATGTGCTTGCTTTAGGAAAATGGTTTATGGTAAATACCAGCACACGATATTTGACGAATCGGTGATGTCGGAACAATTCATCATTTTCATCTGCACCACGTGGTTCCGTGTTGGTGTTTGTAATGAAAACAGTTAAGTTGCTATTTTCTTAGATGGTGAGTGACACCGGTTGGTGAAGGTATGATGTAGGACTGAGACGGGTAACCCGGATATCCGGGACGGGTGGGTAATGACTCATGTACCCATCTCAATGTATGATTATGTGATTATTTGATTACACAATGTCAGATGTTTTTCTTTCATGATCAATAGGTTGTATTGTCCGTGCAGATTTAGATATATTTACCTGTTTTCAATATACTACATGGTGAAGATATTAAAAAAAGGAAATTGCAGCCTCCGAGCTGAAGACCATATTGCCATTTCTCACAAACTCGATGTCAGGAATTAACACCGTAACGGGTATCCGGGTAGGGCAGGGTAATAAGTATGTGTTAGTAGGGTAGAAAATTTAGATCCGTCCCAATCCTAATATGATGGTTGGCCTTTTCGTTAAGACCACATATCATAACAGTTTGACTGAAACCCGTGAAGATCTTGGTATTCAGCAGTCTATGTTTGTGGTATGAGGCGGCCAGGAGGTCAGACTCGATGACATGGTTGCTCGATGACATGGTTGCTCGATGACGTGGTTGCTCGATGACGTGGTTGCTCGATGACATGGTTGCTCGATGACATGGTTGCTCGATGATGTGGTTGCTCGATGACATGGTTGCTCGATGACATGGTTGCTCGATGACATGGTTGCTCGATGACATGGTTGCTCGACAATGTCGTAGATGACACATTCGTAGATCGGTGCTCATGGTGTATGTTTCTGGAATGTCTGTTTCAAATTCTGTCATTGCTGAGAGTGGCATGAAACAATAGTTTCATAAGGTCTTATGAAAATATGCTGATGATATGTTCGGAATATTGCAATGCAAGTCGTAAGGTTATGGAAGTGGTTTGGGGCGTTTAGCTAGTTACATACGATACCGAATAACCTCCCATGTTACTTCAGCTTGACCATGTCTAGGCACACACGCCCTCGCGTTTAGCAAACACTTGTGATGATTATTTACAGAGATTCGTTATTTCATTCACCACACTAACCGTCCATGATGTGCGTCTGCCATAGTGAGCTGTCAAGGCGATATATTGTGTGAATGTTGTCCAAACCTGTGTTAAACCGAAACATTAATTTATAGAGCTTTTAGTCCTGATAGAAAGTAAATTGCACTGAATTCTGGCGTTTTATTCTAGCATGGAGTACAATGTCAGCACATTTGGCCTGGTCCCTTGAGTGACACATTGTGCGTGATGGCAACAAGCCACTTGAAATAGACAGTGTTTGCTGTCAGAGTTCAGAATACGTGCTTGCGTTGTATGGAGTCTCGGCTCGTCAGTTGTGGCCGTTGTGCACTTTACTGCTCTAGAGCGTCAAAGAGGGGACGGTGTTGTGATATAGTTCAATCTCTATTCGTCCTCAAGGTCGGGTCACAGTCAGGGTGACCCGTCCCGGCATGACAGTTTATCTAAATTTTATAGGCTTTTATTGGAACTGTTGAATGTTTTCACTTCAGTTCCAAGTAACAGCTGTTGACGCCTCCCAGGGTGCCTGTTCTAGTAGACCCGAGCAGTGTATACGTTATTGTTAAAGCGTAAATTATATCGCAAATAACCAACGAAGCATATTGAATGCGAAAAATATATTTGAACCATTGTCTCGCAATGTGTTCACGCATTCAGAGGAAACATTACGAGGAAAGGTAAATATTATGGTTTTCTAAAGTATAAACTTGCATTCAAACTTTATTTTTGTGTCTATGGTGGAAATATGGTGAAAGTCATGTCGCGTCTCTGGTGGTAAATGTGCAGCGAGATATTAGCTGGGGAAAGTCTTAAGTATTATCAAGTATTACCCAGCGCCGTGTCGTCGGGCACGAATTTGCTACAGGTACGCAAGCTCTGAGGGCGACCTTGAGCCTTGAAAGGCCTATATGCACCTACATTTGCAACAGTCCACCTTCCATAGTTGCCTCCCATTGGTACGTCAGGAAACCTTGCCATTCAGTTTTAGTTCTAGTTCGAATTCGATTATGTTTCTGCTTGTGAGTGGTAAACGTGTAAAACCTTCATCATATCTAAATGTCCTCCAACATCAACAACGGACAAGTTGTTACTGTTGCTGCGTTCATTCAGCCACCAATCACAGTGTCTTGGTGACACCATGCATGGTTTCTTGTTAGTAGAACCTTAACAGTGTAATGTTCGATATTGTTGGTTTACCCCGACATTTAGTCGCCCGCCTTGGTGAAGCCAAATAACTGTTAACCTCGCTCAAGCACACAAAGCAGAATCCGAAGCAGCACAAATCTTCAAGAGCTCCGGCTCAATGATTTATCGTCGTGATGGATTTAGAACTGGCAATGTATCTATCATGAACATTCACAAATACGGTTGATACCCCTATACCAGACTTTTCTTCTATACAGGAACCGTCCGACAATGACGTACCTTGCTATACCTTCTTCGAGAAGTAAATAGTCTTACTGACCGTCGCTGAATATTTGTCTATGTCTAGCGACGTGTCCCATCTTCCGATATTTAGTTATTCCCCTTCTCTTCTCAGGATATAAAGCAGATTATGACGAGTCATAACGATATCTAAATTCTGAATAAATTCTACCTCATTTGAATTCTTTTAGAATCTGATAGTAGAAACAACACAGACCATAGGTTGAGAAAGCAGTCTTTGTCGCTACAGGTTGTTTTCACAAAACAAATTAGAAAGGACTTAAAAATGGCAGTCGGTAATTTACTTTACTCCATAGCTGAGGAACAACCAAAATTAAAAAATGTCTTGATCGTCGATATCTGAACACACATCTGATTACTCATCCGACCGTTAAATGTGTAAAACGTAAGACAAAAAGCGCGAGTGGGATAACGTGATACGCGTCACGACTTCACCTCGGTGTTGCTGTAACAACCAACCTTATGTCAGGTGAACAAAACTCCACTCCGTCTCAGCAAACGATGGCCTCATAACGATATCATTAATCCCCAAATCATCCTGTCTGTCTCGCGCTAATAGTGTGTTGCTTGGCAACGACGTCGGGAATTACCTTGACAAGGAATGTCGCGTTTCAAATGACCGGCATAATGAAACAAATCCTAGTCTGACTGTTGACCCTTGTGATTGGCTGATTTAATACTGGAATCCTTTACCACGTAACAGTTATTCCTGACACGGCTGTGGCAGGAGAAAGCTCTTGTGATGTCTATCGATTCCTATAGTACGTGCTTCCGGTCGCCATTATTTGCATGATAGACTCATCCTAACCAGAATCATGAAGGCGAATATATATTCTCATTAACAACCATTTACAATTTTATGGCTTTTCCGTCAAACACCATTAACGTTTGTGATACGTGATATTTCTCACCTGTAAAACAGCCTGATATTACCCCTGTGACCAAGGTGGGTTGGCATCTATCAAAAGGCCTCTGTTCAGTATTCCGAACAACGTTAAAATATTAGTGGTTCGGGCGTCGTATGGTTGAAGTTGTTTTGTTGAACGGGGCCCAGGTGGCAGTAAACCATATTATGTATGGGTCTCCACGGAGTCTCGTTGCAGTCTCGCAGGATTAGGAAGTGAAAGTTTTCATGATATGGCGACCTTGTGTCATAACAAAGCTTTTTTATAGCCCGTATCGGGATCGAATCTGTCATGAAGCATTTACGGTGATGCTGTTTTCCTTATAATCCTCTGGGAAATCGGATATTGACACATGTGTAAATAAAATATACACTCTCATTTCGTGCGTATAAACAAATGTGATACTTTTTACAAATATTAAACAGCTGCCATGGCAACGTCAAGTGAACGTTACTTTGTTATTGTCAACAGGATGACAGACGGAATGAATCCTACTTTTTGAAATTTTATGAAATGTGTGAAAATGTTAAAACATTAAAAAATTTTAACCTTTATTGATTATTCTTGTCATTTCTAATCATTCTGTTGACATGTTTTTTTAAAGCACTTCATTCACGCTTTATATGATTTACTGTTTTCATATTCACATGACGACGATAGCCATGACGCGATGTCAGGTTTATGAAAATCGTTTCCGAGAGATGCGATGAAAGAAAATGACACTCATTTCAATGATAAACTACCCCAATATGACTCAGCTGAAGTTGAGAAAAATATAAAAGTGTTGTTACCATAATATGTTTTTCACGCCAAGACAACCCATGTTTATTTCAGCAACTGAACTAAGTTAGAATTGGTCCTCAGCAAAGGCTGCTTGTCGCAAGAGGCGAGTGGTCAGTCTCATTGATGTGGTTGACACATGCCATCATATGCTATCAGATGTAGATCGACAATCATGATGTCAATCCCTGGACTGTTCATCCAAAGTAGATTATCTACAGACCGCCGTCATATAGCTGGAAAATTCGGCGTGAAACAATAGAAAAAATAAAAGGAAAAAAATGCATTCACTTCATCTTCCTTAAAAAGGCCTTGAAATCCAAAACACACCCAAATACCCTTTTGATTTGCAAATGCCACGGTGAATGTGCGTATTCCACGCTCTCTTCCGCGAGCACATTAAACCTAAACATTTGTAAAGTGTAACACATTCAATAGGAATATTCTTATGATACCACCTCTGCCATTTGTAAAGTGTAACACATTCAATAGGAATATTCTTATGATACCACCTCTGCCATTTGTAAGGACCCCTATTTTTTAAAAATAACAATATTACTTTTATAAGATTAACACTAACATGATAATCATAAAAATGTCATTGTAGCATATCGATACGTCTTTGAAAACATTTGAATTATCACAAATTAGATTGTCGTCTGCGAATAACAAACTAAAGCAGCTGAATTCCTGCATCATTTACAAACATGGACAACAGATCTTGACTCAGTTGGACAACAGATCTTGACTCAGTTGGACAACAGATCTTGACTCAGTTGGACAACAGATCTTGACTCAGTCCAAAGCCCAGATGGTCACAGACGGTCAACTCAAACAAACCCGATTAGCAACTCTTACACATGTGTATCAGATTCTGTAATAGCCCACAGACAACCATACTTTCAAAAGAGATTTCCTATTGTAATAATAATGATAATAAATCAAACATAATAACCATATCGAATGCCTGAGAAAGGTCGGTCAACAAACAAGCCAAAAACTTCACCCACTTTCATCTAAAAGTTTGCATAGCACTTCAGGAAACGATTCAGCTGTAGCGTTCTCATCAGCATCCTCTAAAGGTTTATTATATGCAAAAGCTTGCTAAAACACTTAATACCTTTACAAATGTGTAACTGTCCCTTTTCATGTAAGTAAGACAAAAAAAAAAAAATAATAACAGCCCAAAATGTATTGAATCCACTGCTATCGAAATGTTGATAAACTCGGCACTTATGTCATCATATCATGGTGATTTACATAACATCTTGACCTACAGATGCATCCACGTATTTCATCAGTGAATAATTCAAGGCTATCTTCGAAATTATCATTATCATCAGATTCCTAACTAGAGGCAAATATATCGTGGGTTAATATAAGGTTTGATTGCAGGTGGGGTAACCTTAAATTTCCTTAGAGTATGCCTGTTTAGAGTATATCGGTTTTAGTGTAATATTTTTTAAATACATGCAACGTTTTCGTCTGTCAGTAGCATCATTTCTTGCTGAAAGACAGCCTCGTTAAATATGTTCACACGTTTTCTAAACACCCCAAGAAGCATGCCACGTTCTCACTGAAACTAATCACAAGCACTGTCAAAAGATAGTTGAGATCGATGACAACAGGAGTCATTGTTACGCTTCATGCCATCACCAGCTTGACAACTCGCTTCAGTCAGTGGCACCATTGATATCAGTATTCATAACCACCAAACATTTTTGTAGCAAAGTAATATTTTCTGAGAGTAAATTGCCTTTAAACTGTTCCCACAGCAAAATAAAATTAGCGTCAATATCTACTGTGCAGCGGTACCGAGATGTAAGGGTGTGTGATATTGTTAACACCATCCAGGAATATTCCGACCATTTCACGACAGACTGTCAACATTCACGTCCGGTGTGTCCCATCTAGATGTTGATCAGTTGATTCATACATGAGCAAGTAGTCTGGCCAAGTGACTGAATGTCGCACTGGAAGAAAGAGAAGTTGAAATACCAATTATCGTGACCAAGAGATTACATTTTGGTATCACAAGCTGAAGCGCATGTACACGTGTCTTTTACAGCGGAAACCGTCTGTAATTACCCATTTTCATTCATTTGCTGATCTACGTTTCAACGCTTCTCTGCATACTTGGCATTAAACTAATTACACAACAGATGAATTCGATATCTTTCAGTCTTTTCATGCCTCTTTCCCCACGTAACATCACCAGTATTCACAAGACCGCCACCGTATAGCTGGAATATTGCACGGTGTGGCGTAAAACTAAACTCACTCGTTCACAAATACTGAAAGATCTGACTCACAACTATTGAAGGAACTGACTCACAGCTATTGCACTGTCAGAATACTCAGAACTGTTGCACTGTCTGAATGACAACTATCGAAGGAACTGATTTACAGTGATTGAAGAAACTGACTCACAACTGTTGAAGGAACTAACTCACAACTATTGAAAGAAATGACTGACAGTTATTGACAAAACGAGGGAACTCACACAACATTATTGAAGAAACAGGCTCCCAACTATTAAAGGAACAAACTCACCCCTACTGAAGAAATGACTCAGAACTATTGAAGAAACTGACTCACAACTATCGAAGGAACTGAGAACATGTTCATATAATGTCCGTTATTAAATGCCTTTGCTGGAGAGAAACATATCTGAAGGACAAACATTACTGGACTTACATTCTATGCAATCGACCATGCATGGTAAATATCATTATTTTCACTGATAACTCTCTGATGAGAGTCTGCTTCTCAACCATCAACGGCTGGGAAAGCTGTCGTTTGAATAATTTCCTGTCACGACTCAAGGTGTACCTGCCAATACACACATGCAATTAGGAATTCGTCACTTCACTGTTTTCAAAAGCTAAACAGTATAGTGACCTTCGCCTCACAACCACCCCCGGTAATGAACAATCAAAGTTCTCCGCCGAAACCTAATGGCCTCACTGAACGGCTTCCAATCACTGGGGTAATGTAATTTCTTAACATCGTTTTATCATTTTTCATTTTTTGTGACTGCCATACTGATGTAGATAAATACCACTATTCTCTTGATGCTATCAATTTTTGTTCCATTTTTATCAATTATTCCAGCAAAAATTGATTTCATTTTTATCAGTTATGTTATAAGAACTCAGTTCACAAATGTTCATTTTATCATTCGTGAAATGTAGAATCAGGTGCGACCTCTAGAAACCAATATGTTTCGGTTTGAACTGGACAAAGACTCGACTAAACCTATCTGTGGGCGAATAATGCCAAGTAATTACGTATTGTTGAGTCTGCCTGATTTGGGTCTCAGCTCTAAAACATTTTAATCCATTCAGTACAAGGCCTAGGTTCTTGGAGGATGTACCAAGTTGCCAAGATACGATTTTCAAAAACAGTATAACCTACTCGACGAAATAGAATATGTTGAAGAATGCAACACTGCATCTTCAGGTGCCTTTATTAATATGGACTGTAAGAGATCGTAATACATGATGTCAACTACGGTTTATTAATCATATTTCATACACTGACTTTTAACACTATGGGTGTGAATACCGCAGTTCACCCCCTCCCCTTCCTCTCCAGTCCCAAATCTGCGTTCACCGAAGCCCAGCATGCATCCCCGTTTTTCTCGTATCCTCTGCGTGCTTCTACATACAAGAATGCATCCCCCCTTTCCCCGAGCTTGCAATGTCCGTGTCCCCCAGCACTTCTCCCCATCCCCCAGTCCCTCACGTTGCGTGTAGCAGGCCAGTCTCATTATATATTCATGACAGTATCTCTCCACCGGAAGGTTAATGAAAAACATCACGAGATCTAGACTTGCTTTCCGAGTCAAGCTGCTGAGCTCGGACAGATTCTCCTGATTTTGGTATTACAGCTCGTCTACATTATATCCCGTACACAGCTGCTCTGCGGACACAATACAGCCTAGACGGAACTCACGAAATGGACTTTATCAACGTCCTATCTACATAACCAAATCTACTAATGAAGGCTGCGAAACCTGGGATATTTTGGCCAATATTTGACTTGAATATGTTACATAATATATCTAGCAACGTAACTAAAAAAACGTATTGTTGAAACCAGTCAAATCAGCTGTTCTGATTTATGTCCCCTGGTCGTGCCAGAATCCGATGATCGTGGATCTGACTTCCATTCTTCATCATGGTTCTACTCCGGGCAGCACTATACCCCAGGGGTTAGTGAAAGCGGTCAAAGCCTAAACCCTGCATCATGTCGGCTTTCCGTTCTACACTGAGATGACAGACAACGATGTGACTGGACTAGACGGCAGCGTTCATCTGAACTCACTCACTGTCAGGTTTGGTTAATTACGCCGGTGACTGTTGCGTGGACGACGTCCTGAATGTTGCCGAATTCCCCAAGCCAGGCTTCTCGGCGCACAGTAGTACTAGCACTGTTCTGGCTCGACAGCGGACTTCATCACACTCTAACGTCAATCTAGCGTTGGAAGCGCAATCGTTAGTGAAGTATTGACATCAATGTTGCACGACTGCATTGACATCTGACGTGATTAATGACAAGTACATATACAAGGTGTGTCATTAAGTACCTTCCTTTAAAACATTAATGTTCACAATCCATTGAAATCTATATATTATATTTGCATATTTGCGGATATTTTCAAACAATGCCCATCCAAGAGTTATATAGCAAATCTTGAATGAATGATTTTCGATACATAATTATGTAGAAAATGCAAACATTCATTTGAAATATAATGAATTATGGTGATCAAATCTCTAACGTTCGTTCACGGGTAATAGTGAAGACTGTATTGTTTAATATCAAGATTTCGTATTTTACTCACAAAAACGTAATGGTCTTTTCTCCTGGGTACGAAGAAACGACCAGTATTGTCGGCTCCAGTATTCACTTGAAGCCATGCCTATCCAAAATGCAGATTTATTTGATTGGTTTTTACAAGCCCGAGACATTTTCAAGATGAAATCATTAGCATTGCAACCTTAACCAGGCCCTGAAGAGAGTTCTTCTTTTGAGATGAGGGTAACGTAATGGCTTCGACGTTCGGCTTAGCATGGACTTGATGGAGAGCTTTGGAACGTTACTACACCATGGAATACAATTAACATAACCAGTTGGCCGAACCGGTTCCGTATAAAACAGCTTATCCGACATACCAAATGCTTGACCCCTTTCCAGGCACAACAACGCCTACGACTAAGCTGTTGCTGATGCAGCGATATTCCTGTTAGATGCAGACATAGTAGCGACTGCGAGTATGAGCACGTCACGAGTTTAGAACTATCATCGATTCCATTACGGCAGCAATACGTCGGTAGGGCGAGTAGTCGACCGGGTAGGAGTGATAGTGAGGCGGGTAGTGGGGCAACCGGAGGCAGCAGTCCATAGGGTCGGTTGATTACATGGTCTGATCGTGCGAAACTCAATGTTAATGTTTATGTAGCGTCAAGTCGAATCTGAGGTGGTAGGGTAGGCTAGTGGTTAAAGTGTTCACTCGTCACGCCGAAGACATGTGTTCGATTTCTTGCATGGGTACAGTGTGTGAAGCCCAGTTCTGTGTCCCCCGCCTTGATATTGCCGGAATATTGTTAAAAGCTGCGTTTAACCGGAGCTACTCACTCGCTCAATCTAATTCTATTACAAACTTGAAGTGTTTAATAAGTGGGTTCTGATTACCTTCCGTTTTGAAGATTATTTAATGTCTTAATGTCTCCGTGAAGTCCGAAGTGATGTTTTAGAAGTTGATGCTGGCCTAACTTCCCATGGAATAGGTTAAATATTTACTGACAAGCCTAGAGACCATTTCGGAAAGTGCCTTTTGGCGGTGGTGATGGAGTATCTTAAGGACGACGTGGGCCAAATATATGGTCTTTTTGGCGTGTGGCAAGTAGTCTGGGATTACCTCCCTTGATAAGGGCTTCTGGTACACAGAGTGCACAAACACACATGTCAGAGTCACTTACATGCCGATAAGTTGTTTCTCTCTTTGTGAGCTTAAAAGGCAAGAGCTGAAGTTAAACCCAGTCAGTTTCGAATTGTCTGCCTTGCCGGAGGCTAAAACTACCCTTCGTAAAGGTCAAGGACTTCAAGAGGAATGAATACAGTGGGTTACGTTAGAAGTAAGAAGTAAGAAGAAGTAAGTAAGTAGCTGGGTACGTGATTGGAGTCGGAGGCTGCGCCACTGAGGCCATTAACCACTACTGGAGGCTCTGTCGTAACGATGTTACCACCACGTATGCAGGTTGTTGCAGCATCAATAACACTGGAATTGTGTCAGGGGAAGTTAATTTGGTCGTCTGCGCCGACCACGACGTGTGTATCTTCCACCAGGAACTTCCATTAACAGCGGCGACAGCGACTGTTAGAACACTGGTTAATGAAGGGTTCTCCCCACCGGTGAATTCCTAATAAAGGATATACTTACAAAGATAAGTAATTGTGTTTGGAACAAGAATCATCCGCCGGCTACAGATGGATTGGTGTAGGCTACAGATGGATCATCAAAGTCTTGGTTTCTCCACAGCCGGGATAATACTAGTGTGGACAGCCATCCCTCTTATCTGATGCTTGTTGTAGACAGGCTATTTATACTCTTGTTATCACCCAGCTAGCAGAATTTCTGTAATAAGTGTATCACTACGTGCGTAGCTACCAATATTTACAACTGGACGGTACCAAGATCTCTTACATCCTGTTTACGTGTAATTAATGGGTACTGGAGTTTTATGGACCCATAGGAATATTGAAATATTGATGGGTGTTAATTTCATCACTCATGGCACTTAATTACCAAAAAGCTGGTCCATATAGAAAGGACTATTTTTTCAATGTTGGAGAGTGTTTGTGTAGCTTTACATCTCTATTGCAGTATTCCAGTGTTTGGCAACGTTACTGAGGTTCACGCATTGTACAACAGGGCAGTCGAACCTGGTCATCAGAATCATAAGTGAACACCTTAGCCTCTAAGCTAAGCCATCGCCTTGGATTATCTATAGAATGTGTAAATAGTCATGACGTCTCTATCAGTGAATGGCTTGCACTCGATGGAAAAGTGGTCTAATCTCGGCTCCGTGGGAGATAAAAATTTGTTTCCTTCTTCGCGATCATTAAGAACTCTCACCAACAACGTTTGATGTGAAAATTAAATATTTACAGAGTCTGGATCAAACCTCAGATAAGTTGTGAGACAGGGAGCATAGCGGATAACAACTGTATTTGTGTGTGTATGCAACGTTTTCTTGTTCTCTCATCTGGAGATTGAACAGAACACAACATTATATATTTCCATACATCCATCCACCCATCCATCCATCCATACATTACACCATCCATCACTCCCTCTCTCCATGCTATTCCAAAAGACCAGTAACGATGCGGGTCATCCGTAATCCGTGCTTGTAGTAAGACGCGACTGAGGGGAATAGGTGGTCAGATTCGCTGACTTGGTTGACACATGTCATCGGTTCCCCAGTGTACAGATCGATGCTCATGCTTTTGATCGCTATATTGTCTGGTCAAGACTCAGTTATTTACAAATTGCAGCTATACAGCTGGAATACAGCGACGTAAAACTAAACTCACCCACTTATTCCAGATCCATCTGCCTGAGAGAGGTATATAAGTAGAGCGTGGCTATTGCCTCTCATCTCACATTACATTTCAAGATCAGCTCTCTAACCTGAGATGTATATGTCGCTGTAATCACTACAGACTGTACTCTTTTATTATACTGCATGCCTATAATTTGTACTGCCATTACCTAAGTTAAGTTTGGTTAAATATATCACATTTCTTTGGGTGTTTGTTGGTTTTACAATGGGTTCTGTTCTGATTCCAAGTTAACGTTTTAGTTTGAAGGTAGGAATTAGTACGTTACATCATACATATACACACTTGAAACTTTCTGTAAGTATGATGGGGTCACTCTCATCAATAATCTCATAATTACATCCAACACGTAAATACACAGACACACGTAGGAGTTTAACAGACGCCTGACTGTACCTTAAACAACATAACACCATCTGTTCCGTGCAATAAGTCTCTTACATCCCCAAACATATACTTCCCTGTGAGACTGGACATTGAATGGTGCCCCACTTCGTTCATTCTGTATTCAATGCGGTTAATTTACAACGTCTCCCCAATGTTCAGTAGTACCATCATCGTATGCTATCTGTATACAGAACATTGCCAGACCCGTTTCCCAGACTCCTTGAGATCAATGTGGCGGACCGTGTCACGTGATTACCGCTCCGACACACACGGAAAGGATAGAAAATTGCCAAGAGTCATTTCTACGATTGTGTTGGTCGTTTCCGGCAATCTTTCACGACGATCATTCAGGCTGAGAAGACTTTTCCTTTCCTTAACTCTGGCTTAATCAAAGTATACCTGATCGAAGCTTGTGTCTAGCAGTTCTGACTGTCAAGCCCGCTATCGACTCAGTGTGAGGTGCGTGTCAAGAATATATGACAGTGATATATGAAACCTTCATGTTATGTACACGTTACCGTGACGCCAACAGAGCACGTCCACGTGGTTGATGCACCATCATCATACAGACCAAATTACATTTGCCATAATCGTGATGATAAGTGGGAGATATTCCCTACTGACAGACTTCTCACAGTTTGGTGGTATCTATCAGAAATTGCCCTCCTTGCTACTTATCGTACATACCGAATGGGGTGCGTGAAATAAATTAAATATCTTCTAACAATATGTCGACCCTTTAATTCGTTTTCTTTGTCAACATAAGACCCGAGAAGGAAGTCCAGCCGAACGCAAGTAATTACCTGACAGATGTTGTACTAGCTTCTGGAAAAGCTTGATATTCATGTAGAGTTATTTCTTCACAGACGGTGACTGGTGACTTGAAGGCTTGAAATAAAAGTGGTATAGAGTTATGTATTGACAGATGGTGACCTAGTTCCTGGAAGCTACAAGCATGACCTACAACTGCTAAGAATTCAGAGATTTGGTTAATTCTACATTATCTAAATGTATTGGTAGCATTTATGTATAAGTAGCATTTTATGAATTCTTGTTGGGGAATTGCTTCGCACCCGACAAGATGGTGAAAGTCAATCACAGTATTGGCAAAGGACTATATTTTCTGAGATTGTTCTTCTATCGACCTGTCTCGAGTTATCATGTGAAATACATCATTTTAAGTAGTATCACATACTTTTTAACATCACCATGTCTTTGCCTGTGGATAGTATTACATACTTTTAAAAAATTAATTCAAACATCTAGTATCCGACATCATTAATTCTAGTGTAACTCGACTTTTTCAAATACATATCGCAAATAGAGTTATGTGTTCAAACAAATTGTTTGGAAGGTAAAGTTTTTATAACTTTAAGTCTCTGTAGGATCAAGAAGGAGCAGAACAATGACAAAAGAAGATTCCTCATTTCCAATGACACCTTCAGTATTATTCCCAGTGCGCTGTGTCTGACTGTAATGGAAGGGTCTCACAGAAGTACCTCGGCACTACTCATGCATCCGTATGTAGGTGTAATGAGTGGATGTAGTGCCATCATCTCACTGTAGGACCTCGGTATCACTGAATACGACAGACAGTGGGTGCAATGAGTTGATGTAGTACCGGCATCTGACAGTAGGATGTCGGTATCACTGAATACGGCAGACAGTGGGTGCAATGAGTTGATGTAGTGTCATCATCTCACTGTAGGACCTCGGTATCACTGAATACGGCAGACAGTGGGTGCAATGAGTTGATGTAGTGTCATCATCTCACTGTAGGACCTCGGTATCACTGAATACGACAGACAGTGGGTGCAATGAGTTGATGTAGTGTCATCATCTCACTGTAGGACCTCGGTATCACTGAATACGGCAGACAGGGAATGTAATGACTGGATGTAGTGCCACTGGATATACTGACAGTAGGATGTCGGTGAAAGAAACCTCGTTATCACTGGATACGGCCGTCCATGGGTGCTCTGGCAACATTCTAATGGACACTAGAATTACTTGATCATTCATCAATCTTGACATGAACGAGCATAACGGATCAATGACATAAAACAGATTTTTTAAAGAATATCTGTTTTCCTTTCCTAGTGTAAGTGAGGAAAAGCGCATGTTTTTGTTTAACATTGTTCATCTTCTGCGATCATTTCTATGAAGTAGGTCATGAATCATGACCTTCCATTTTGTTCAAAAAGTCTGCAATCGATTATGTTTGAAGCGTTGTATGTTTTATTCTTTGTTCTGTTTGAAGTCTATTATTTCTCTCCCTGGCGGGAGTCTTGTCTTCATCTGATTCGACTCATCTTTGATTTCTGTAAAAATTCAGCAAGGATTTATGTCCTTGATTCAATATAAAAACACAATTGCAAGTCAAAACTGAAAATCAAAACATCAACAAAGGTCTTTCTCTCCGGTCTGGCTCCAGTAATCCTGTATGACAAGACCTCAAGCTTTTCAAACCAATTTGCTGCATATCGACCGGATACCTCCCTAGAAAGACATAACTTAACAAATGAAAAATACTTAAATTTGGACACACAGTAACTGTTACAAACATAGGAGAAAATGAGAATTGTTATTCAAGTATTTATCGGGACCTATCTTACCTATTCTAGTTTATCTTGTTTGTCGCAGAGCACGTTAATCCCCGCCGTGGATCTGTGTTTATGTGGTGTGTACTGCCACAGTTATCAGATGGACAAAGCAGGTCGTTGCTGGATGCCTTGCTTACTTCACTCTCTGAGTGGTCAGTGTGTAGGATGGCATCTGTCGGTTTCTACGTCCTCGCGGTGTGCACAATGCCGTCAGAAGGCACGTGTTACGGTTGAAAATTTGCCGTGATAAGAGGTAAAAGAAATCCCCTCAGAACCAGCAAAACATAACACTGGCAAGTCTAAAATTGTTAGTAATATGCATTGTGCAAACAAGAGCAAGATACAAAGAATCAGAATGGAGGTTTCATGCACAATGCAAATGAGTCAAGTAATGGGTCAAACTTTAATATCAACTCACCAAAGTCTTGGTTTGAGAGTGAGAAACAGTAATACTGAATGTAACGCTGCGAGCGGTCAGGCAGTGGTGTTGCAGGTCAAGCGCTGACAAAGACAGGCAGATAGATGTTGGCCGAATGATTGCACACTCCAGTAAAATTCTGTGTGTAAGTCCGTGTGCCAATACAATAACCAGCCTTATATATACAGAGTCACTGATTCCTAAATATTCGAGCACTCTGGGACCTAATTACTTGAACTTTCTCACAGTCTCACGGATGTAAGTCAAGGGAGGCAACTCTAGATCACTACCAAGGCCTACAGCTAAACTAAAACTACCAGTGAACATTTATGAAACGAAATGTGACCCATAATAACTATCACTCAAAACTCTAAACATTGTGACCCGACAATAATCATCACTTATTCAATAATACAGTTTACAGAAAAACACTCTCGTAACACACGAAATAGGGTCAGTTATTGTACAGGTTAAAACCGATATCCCATCGACATTCATACAAAATTACTTTTGATTTAAGTCATTAGATACAGAGTTCACACAGAAATTGTCTGAAAATATCAAATCGCAATACCGACTACAGTGATTTTCAGAAATATTTGTAACCTTGATGATGGGTTCCTGGTAGACCAAGGGGACCCAACTGTGTATGGCAAGAGTTGCCCTTCTTCGTGCCCCCAATGTATTTAACAAATGTCTCTAACAAATACATCTATTTTTTCTGATCGTAAGAAATTATCGTTGCTGGAAGACCGTAAAACATGAAAATAACGTTTTTTTTGTACGGTCGCGTATATTAGAAAGCTGATTTCGTCGCAGAAATAGATGAAAAAATGCCCTAGTTGCTAGCCCCGTGTTATGTATCCATGTTTGTTAATCAGCACAATACTTAAATGCAGACTTAATGTCGCTCTAGTGCCAGACACATATGTCTTCTGAGACAACGAGACAGCAGGAAGCTGGCAACGGTAGCTGCCTTTGATGGAACAAGGTCGAACTATAAGCTTCATAGTTCCTGACTTTAGTGTGCTGAGGTCACAGTATTAGACGGACACTCATTATCAGGAACCGAGTCTGCGAAATCACCAAGTCTGCTGCCATGCAGCGCCCAAGTAATTTTGTTTCACAAAAAGGCTTACTGCCATGGATGCATCCGTTTTTGCCTCTGATTACATTTTGTATTTATGGTCTGTTGTTTCAGGGAGGACTGGGAAGGTGTTATGAGACTGCAAAGGCGAATTGTGACAGTGAAGGTGTATTGTGACAGTGAAGGTGCACTGTGACTGCGAAGGTGTATTGTGACTGCGAAGGTGTAATCTGACTGTGAAGGTGTACTGTGACTGTGAAGGTGTACTGTGACTGTGAAGGTGTATTGTGACTGTGAAGGTGTACTGTGACTGTGAAGGTGTACTGTGAGTGTGAAGGTGTATTGTGACAATGAAGGTGTAATCTGACTGTGAAGGTGTATTGTGACTGTGAAGGTGTATTGTGACTGTGAAGGTGTACTGTGACTGTGAAGGTGTATTGTGACTGTGAAGGTGTAATCTGACTGTGAAGGTGTATTGTGACTGTGAAGGTGTATTCTGACAGTGAAGGTGTATTCTGACTCTAAACGTACACTGCGACCGTGAAGGTGTATTGTGACTGCGTACACTATTAAATTTTAAAGCGTAAAGAATCCTTTTAATTACCGCTGCATGTATCCACTGCTGTGACAGTAGCATCTGATTCGATCCTCTTTGTTGTTCTCTGCTGCTGTGGTGCAAATTTGACATCTGAAGATTGTGCTCTTTACAGTTACGTTTTCGTCTATTTTGATGACATTTTAAACCGATCGACTTTAGGTCAAGTTGGCTACCGGAAACACGTGCCCTGTCTGTGTTGATAAGGTCATTTCAGACTTGTCAGTCACGATATGGCTGCAATATTGCCGATGTGACGTTAAATATTAACTCACTCACTCCCTCACCCACTCACTCATAACTTGTCAAGAAGCAGCTGACTGAAGTTCTCATGAAGTTCTCAAGTGAAAGTAAGCATAAGCGACAAAAACCAAACGCGTAGCAACAAACTGGTAATTGGGAATGGAAAATATCGGTGATAACATTATTCACCGTCCTCTGTAGAATGGTCGTACTTTTGATATAAAATTACCAACGACGTGAGAGTCAAGACATTCCAGTGTGAATTAGTGTTCTGTTGTTAAAATACATAACTGTAAAAAACTAAATTAACGTGAATGTAGACACTACATCAATGTGGTTCTTTTGTGGGAATACGCGACTGTATATAAAGCAGGATGTTCTTAACAATGTGTTAGTAAACGATTTCCAGCAAAAACGAGCACTTCGCATATACCCAGGACAGTACACCTGGGAAATGACACGTGTATGTGCCAAGACGTGTTGCACTGCAGGGAAGGTGACCAAATGAAATAGGAAAAACTTCGCGGTTTTTTGCACGCACCTGCTTCGTCAAACAAATGGCCCAAACCGTTTCATAAGAACGTCCACTGCAGCTAAAGTAATGGGATTTGGGTTCCTAAGCAAATGGTCGTTATTTTGACAAACACATGTGAAAAATGGGCCTGGTATTTACGTCAAGAAATTCAGGAACATATGGTACAAGTCAAAATAGGGAATTGCTTTAGACACAGTTTTTGTCATTTATTAAAGCATTGGGTGATGCTTGCGTGATCAAATAGACACATCCAAGAGATGGGAAACATGGCCAGAGAATACATTGTACGTCATTACCTCCACCTGAGCGTGTCATTAACGGCAACTCGGTTATATGCGTAGTCGGCCCTCACTTATACATACACATCAATACATGCAATACATCAATACTGAAACTTCGCACCATCTGAAAAATATTAATGCATCTGCATGTCCATATACAGAAAAGCTGAACATTATAATTCGGATTTGTATCCAGAATCAAAATGTGAGCAACTTTCCATATGCATATTAGTTACTTTATATAGCTCGAATTTCCTAAAAGGGATTTCTACATGGTGAAGATTATGTCTTATATATTGATTACATCATGGATGTAAGCAATACTGCTTCATACCGCTCCATACTGCTTCATAAAGATCAATTTTAATTAAGCATTTTTCAGTAAATGGCAAAACTGACTGAAAATAGAAAATTATGCATTTATTTTTTTTTCAGTGTTATTTAACACTGCAGGGACGGGTAATATTCCATTAGATCGCGGTTAACAGACACTGCCTGGAGGGAGATCCTGCGTTCTGAAATATCAATGAAGCCTTTGATTAAAAATACATACCCTGAGTGTTCGATAAAACGAATTGATGTAGAGAAATACGTAGAGTAGAGTAGAGAATGTGAAAAACGTAATTAGATAGTTTCATTTGCGCTGTACATCCCAAAAGAAATTTCCAAGTGTAGGTTTCTGTTCCGAACATCTTTTTCGGAATTGGGCCTGGATATCGGAATACATGTCAGCTGTCCAGAGTGACAACGGTTGTACAAGTGGTGTTTGGCTTCATGCACCTGGCCAACACTTTCAATGAGTGAAGAAGAAGATCGTTGGCTTTGTCTGACATCACAGTAACTTATCTGGCAGGTAGGAGAAACTCAATGTCTTGTGGTCGAATGGTTAAAGTGCTGGCAAGTCATGACTGAAACCCATGTAACATTGGTGGTGAAATGTAACATATGTTGTATTTGGGATTACACTTTCTTAGGGAAAGTACACACTCTAGAACTTTTGTAGGTTGAGTCCCATCCGGGATTTGAAGGTACAAAATGAGAATCAGGCCAAGCTTGGAAGTCGCGGTTGCTGGGCGGTTTAAGCCCCTGGCGATGTCTGTTGGCGATTAGGTGCCTAACTCTTAGGGTGTGGGTTCGAATCCTGGATGGAACTCGCTCAACAAAAGTTCTAGAATTTGTACTTCAGTAAGAAAGTTTAATCCCAAAAGGAAACATGTTACATTTCCCCACTTTCTAAATGACATTGTGTATTCACCGAGATTGTGGATGTCACGTGTCGTTATATGAGTGAGTGAGTTTATATTTATCGTCACATCGGCAATAATGAAGCCATATCATGACGAGAACAAGTAATAATTACAGTCGTTTTATGACAAAATTGCTGCTTAGAGTAGTAGCTGTCATTCCTACCTGACAAACTACTGGTAAACACATATAAGATGATCCACGACCTGACAAATGACCCCAATTTGCATACTTGGGAACGCCCCACAGAACGATCCACTTGAAACAAGAGGGAGACAAGTTGTCTGATAAATATCCAGAAGTTCATTTTCCCTGTGCGCTTCACGCATGAATTGTTATAGCACACTCGATTTGGGAACAGGTACAATCCCAACGAATTGAATCAACACAATATGTTTAGGACCACCGATCCATTTCACGAAGCAAATGACATTTTCCTGGGTTTTTTTAACAAAATTGTTGAATATCTAAAATGCTTGTCAATGCCCCAATCATCTATTTGTCTTCGTCTTAACTAAAGGTTAGCGTGGAATATCAGTATCTTATGCCTGATTGCAGTCTTATCATTCGAAGGAATATGCGGTGTTGATTTCATGTCACGGTTAGCATGTACTGCAAGTGCATAATCCTCAAGCTACCTGTAGCAGCCAGGTGTACTCGCCCAATTCGTTGTACCGCCTCTCTTGTCACAAATGCGTTTAGTGCGCAGGATCATCTAATATGTATCTAGCAGTATACAAGAATCTGTATCGGAAAGCTGAACTAACAAGGTAAAAGAAGTTGTTATCCACAAAGTTCATTCAATATTATAACCCTTTTCACCGACATACATTTTCATACGTATACATCCAAAAACCCAATTGTTAAAATGGTGAAAACATAAGCTTAGTGTCTTACCATTCTCTAGCGGATTCTTTAACCTTTAAACCACGGCAGCATAGGTTACCAGACACTTTGGTGTTCTCGTGAAGATTTCATTCCAGACAAATATGTAAGCCAGCCTCTCAAATGTTCAGTTTAACACAGTTCCCATATCATACTTACACTCTTACTATGACGGGACACGCACACCATTCATCCAGGCCAAACAGATACATCTTCCCTACCAGTTCCCAGGGTTTGCATCAATAGAATATACATGCGTTATATAAATGTAGTCCTTCATAGGCAAGTCGGACGCCAATGGTTCAAAACTGCCTAGTATCTATTTGCGTAATGGGAATCCAACTACGACTGCCGAGCACTACAAATGCCCACTTATCCGCAATAGCGGCACAGCACACATATTGTCTTCCCTTAGGTGCAATTCCTTTGCTTTGGCATTCCCTTGGCAGTAGCCGTCTTTGTTTAATACGTCGGTGTCGGCCTGGAAACGACTCCATTGTAGCTATATATCTACCACTAACAACCGCACGGCACGATGCTGCAAGCTTTGCTCTGTTGCTGATCTATCCAATGCAGATAAAGAAGGATCTGGCATCTTGAAGCGACATTACTGAGGCTGCAGAACCATTATCTAAAGCCTACCATGACATTGTTCACAGAGAGAGTCCTATTTAGACAGGGCCACTAAACAGCTATACACCATTGTGCCAAGAAGTATTTGCACTGTTGCAACAATAAAAAAAATATACGGTTATAGAGTAAATTGCCTGTAGGGAAGCTGGAACATATTCTGGCGCAAATGGGGCCAGGGTGCGTTGTGTCTAAACGTATATAATAGGTTCAATAACTTTCAACACTCTTGTCTGTACAACTGAGAAACAAATATGTTATACATCTTGTCAATAACACAACAGCATCTGTCACATCAAGGTGTTATGCAGAAATTGCAGTTGTTTTACCAGAATGAGACACGACAATGTCAGTAGGTGGTTATGCTCTTGGTCATTAAAGATATACCAATTTATCAAAATCTCCACGTGGGCAAGGACTGCAGACGCACGTCATTATTCTTTCTGGGCAGAGGTCACTGCTTCGCTTTGGCATCTCATTTTTCACTGAATGGGGGTTAGTCGACTTATTTCATTTCCGCTATCGTTTTGAAAATGGATCGCTATGACTGCCCAACAGTGTGGATATCCGGTCGTGGACACCACCTTCTAAAGTGACTTAGTGTCCCGTATCTCCCAGGGGTACATGACACAGTTTTGGTATCTGCCGAGTGGACCAACAGCAACCGTTCATGCAGCTCTCAGCCTTCAGATTCACCCGGTGTTTATAGATTTATTCAAACGTTACCCAGCGGGCCAGAGCTGAACTACAGAATCTCAGTCTGCATCTCCAAAACGATCTGAAGTCCACGATTGTCGTTTCTCCACACCGTAGCATGGATTAAGCTGGTCGTAACGTTAACATCGCCTCGTGGGCGCGCGCACAGCTTCCACATCCCTACCCACATCTAAATTACCCCTACGTAATTGGGCTGTTTGAGTAGGATAGTTAAAGGCAATTTAGACATGTATATGAGACCACAGTAATTTTCCCAAATCTTTGCGTCTGTGGTTTGAGCAGTTGTTTGGTTTCTCTACATGCCTATATTTCCAGGCTTTCTCCATGCCACCACCGATCGGCTTCACCGCTACTCCATAAAAAAACATCTGACAAATTGAGGTCTGGACCTAAATACGATGATGTGGAAATTGTGCTACGCTCTCACATAAATAATCTGTATAAAGCTGGCTAAAATTATTAAAGTGGCATTGGGCAATAGATTTCTCCTTCATTGGGAGACGTTTCGCGTGGAGCTAAAGGTTTATGGATCATTAGCCAGCCAGCCACAGTGGAAGGGCACCCAACCAAACCTACACAGACCGAGGACTTAATATTCACTGAGCCTTCACTCACATCTAAACCTATATTTGAGTGTTGATACAACAGATGATCCAGTAATAAATGACTGTGTGGAGTTTGCTTTGGTAATCGCCTATCAAAATACAGCGGTTACTAGTACCGGTTGTCCCTTGTTAAACTCTGGAAGTAAGACTCGTGGGAATTGAGGGAAACGTTGGCCAATTACTAAAATAGTCCCCTCTTGAAGGAGGGAGCGGTCAACACGCGACTGGCCATTACATCGACCAATTGGGGGACGGATTAGTGGACAATAACACAGACCTTTACAAATAGTGCTTGGAGATTGTTTGCTAACAAATCAGACATACTTATGTAAAGCAAAGCTGTCTGAGGATATTGAAAACGTGCGTGATTATATTCTAGCAGGTCTGTGGATACTGGGATATTTGGGGACTGCACACAGTGCCCATAGTTTCCATGTAGTGTCATAGCACGAGCTGTTGATCAGTGTATAAACAATGAAATAAGAAATTACCTGATTGGCGAATTGGTTGATAAACGTGTTTTTATTAACTATTCAGATCAATTTAGTAAATTGAGTCAGCAAATTCGCCGAATCAACACATGGAAAGTACATACATTCTTTAGGAAACGAATTTATGCATGAATCACCGATCATGTTACCATTGTCTATTCATACATTCTGGAACGTTTTGATGAAGATAGTAACGTCATAGAGTGTGAAGTATAAACTGCGGGCTTACATTGTTCGAAAACAACCGCCAGCCGTTTCTGTATATTTTTATACCTTCATTTGATGGACAAATACTAAATTCTACTGTTGATACTTTTACATGTTTATCAAATTCACACACACACACACACACACACACACACACACACACACACACACACACACACACACACACACACACACACACACACACACGACACACACGCGCGCGCGCGGACACGCACGGACACACACACACACGCACGGACACACACACTCACTCACTCACACGCACACACACACATACATACGTATTATTTTGACATTCACTATTGTCTGATAGGGTTGTTTGTCAACTAAACAAGAAATGGGTATTGGTTCCTGATGTATATCACATGGGTATCTGTACCGTTTGAGTAAATGTTGTAAGTCCATACCCTTCTTGATGACATGCAATAGTGAGGGACATTCCATCATATTCAGTTTCCATTCCTCAAGCCAATTCAGCTACCTCGCTTTGATATTACTGAAACAGCATTTGATGGGTGTGTTTCAGGATACGTCCACCTGTTCGAGAATACGAGTTATTTCAACTGTTTTAAAAGTACTTGTTGTTGATCCATGATATGGTCGGAATCTTGGTGTGATCGCTGAGAGGATCTCGTCGCTTTAATTCCTACCCGGCCATGTTTCACGAAGTTTTATAACAGAACCAAATGACTGTCTGAAGAATTACTTGGTATGGTAAACATATTTATCTATATTTGTCTCTCATCGTTAGCGACGTCTTGGTCTTGTATCGTCTGCTCCACCTAATCGCCAACCAGCATAAACAGGGGCGGCAGACGACAGGTTCGCTTCGCGACCAAGCAGGTGTAAGTATTGATACTAATCACAGGAAATCTTCACCAAACACACAAGATTAGTACAGCTGATATTACTCAGAGAACGTTAAACTGCTTCTCTCTGGCTCTGGGTATATAATTGTATTCAAAAGGCCACATATCACCATCTCTGGTTACCAACAGCAACATTGTCATGGTGACGCATGGCTACCGTTCAGATTCAAATGTCTGTCCAAGCGGTACCCCGTTGGGAGGTACCCGTGAGGCACATTGAGACAAAACAACTAGCCATTGCTTGGTGAAAGGTGTGGCAAAAATGGAAATGGTGTTCAGGCCCATTTGATAATACAATATCACCCAGACGATATTCGACTATAGACCCCATATCCGCCATTTGAATCTCTTGAGTAGGGTCGTATATTTCTAGACTGTACTCGTACAACAGGAATAATGGAGACTGCAACGTAAAACTACATTCACTGACTGTGATGGTCACAGACTAAGTCTTTAACATGCCAGCTATGTTTTCTGAAAGAAAGAGAGTTAGTCATGTCTTGATCTTGGTTTGACTCGTTCTAGTCACGCTGACCAGACAGTGATTTTGATGGTGCAAAGCCTAACATCACTTTTATCGACAGACACTGAAACGACTTTCACAACTACCTCACTCGAATGTTCCATTGTCCATCTTCCAATGGCGAATCCAGTACGTAATTCAGTTTGGAATCGTTTTGAAAGTTTTGCTTCGTCGAAATAGTTTACCGCAAGCCCACACTCGTCTTTAAAGTTTAAGAAATTGAGAAGACAGCCAACGAACAGTCCCGAAAGAACGCTTCCAGCAGCTCTGGATTGATTCTAGGGTGGACTTGTACTAACACGGACAGAAGGAATCAATAGGCTACAGATGGAGTTTGCCTTCACCTTAGTAGTTGCATCCCTCCCTTCTATAATCACAAGCTCGTAGCATCACACTGGAACAAAATTACCAACAACACAAAAAATGTTATCTATTACCAAACACAGCATACGCCTGATGCTGTTATTTCATGGGGCACAGAAAACTACCTTCTCCATAGATGTTTTGGTTGAAAAACCCTCTCAAATAATCACCTTTGAAATGACTAATTACATGCAAAACAAACCTTGTGTGGCGTTCTCAGAGAGAACATACCATGTATTCAGTAATGACCTGTGTGACGCTGTATTGTAGGGGTCGTGCCCTTTGTTGTGACCTTGTATAACAGTTAGAATGTTCACTGTGTATCGTTTCTGATAAAAGTATAGAATATACCCTGTGAAGTGTTCCCAACATCCCGTGATCTGTTTCCATGCATACTTTGTGTGGTGTTTGTATGACAGATGTTGAGCCCCACCCAAAGGGAAAGGTAGATTCTGTTATATTTTCTAATTCAGGACAGCCATGTCAAAACATTTCTAAAGACAAAAAGCTATGTAACCAAGCCATATGCTAATATTATGTTATTATTCAATCTACATTCTTAATCTTTGTCACTGCTGCAGTTCACACTGTCTTGTAAGCCACCCCGTTCCTCTCTGTCAATGCCATTCATTACAATATATGACATTTATGACCTTTATTGGCCATCCCGTTAGCTGTGTCTGTCATCACATCTACTGCATAAGGAAGGGCTATTCTTTCTCTATCTGCTCATAGCGGAGTTTTTGTGCACATCTGCATTGGTAGTGTGGAGTCCGGTATTCCGACTGTCTGTGTAGCAGGATAATGCCGCTCGAAGGAAACGCCCTGGGGTTGAGCAGGAACTCTGCTCACCTAATTCACGTGTACTTGCTTTTCTTGTCTTGTGAAAGCAACTAAAGACGTCTGAAATCAACTATGCCGTCGTCTTCAACTCGATGTGTTCGTTCGTCTTCATCAACATGTAATTCATCTACATTCCGAGCTAATTCCCCAGTCGACGCACCATATACCACGTGTTGACAATTCTTTAAATATTGTGTGCGTACCATAGTGGTATCTACAATATTTGGTCTGAGCAAGGTGTGCACAGCATAATCCAGAAGACATCCATGAATCATCAATGTGTGTAACACCTGGGGAGGATGGCCCTTTTCATACTGCAATTAAATGAGTTATGTGTTGGGGGAAGCATCTTGAAAATGATCCCGTCCAGGTAGGCCTGTCATGCAAGCAACGCCAGATCTGATTCAGACAATCTTCGATGTTTTGTCGACTGAGTAACATGTTGCTAGAGTTCGTCCCGCATATCCCAACAGAGTACACTAAAACAGAACTTGGGTACAGATGAAAGCACCAGCTCTTTCGGTTTAGAATTTTCTGAGAACTGGTAAAAAGTTCCCCAGTGATGACATATTTCGTGATGGTCCAGCTCAGCTTGGAGTTTATACAGAAAGGATCAATGCTACTACGACTTGTGATGGTCCAACTCAGCTTGGAGTGTGACACAGAAAGGACCAATGCTACTACGACTTGTGATGGTCCAACACAGCTTGGAGTGTGATACATAAAGGACCAATGCTACTACGACTTGTGATGGTAAATGAAACAGGGGTTCTCTTCTAGTCAACAATCAAAACATTGACATCACCACCACAAAGGGGATAATTCGCCATCGTGTTGTCAAAGGTGACATAATGGTACTATCTTTCAAAAGACAACCTACAGAACATGTTATGTTGCACAACTGACGCAAGTATGGGATGACATTGCAACTAACTGACGCAAGTATGGGATGACATTACAACTAACCGACGCGAGAAACTGGTGAGATGTCTGCTCTTTCAGCAGGACAATGTGCAGAAATCAGTCATCAGTCATGGTTACAATCGAGAACTCCTTCAAGACCTATCTGATTCTTGTGACATTACTCTGTCCGACTTCCATCTGTTCCCTTGCAGGAAGCAAGGCATGAACATATGAGGCATACTCGAGCATGAACCCAGTTTACCCCAAATGTTGACGTCAAGGCAACTGTGTGGACTGTTTCAGATAGAAGGAAATCAACACCTTTGGCAAAAATATATCACTGTGGCAGATATCATGTTAAAAGATAAATCATGTTATTGTCTTTAAGTCCGTTCTTTCCATGTAAGTCTCAGCACAGATCAGTCAACCGATCTACACAATAGTGGCCTCGCAGATACGAGGGAGTATAACCTGAATACCACCACAGAACACATGTCCCTGTAGTTTGCCTTACCTCGGCTCTTGTAATATGAATACGCTGGGGAGTTGGTGTACTGGTTGGGACGAAGAACCGCGCGCGTTGATTAAATGCGATAAGAAGCATAAGACTGCATAGGGACGTGCGGTATGTTGAATGCAGCAGATCTGGTACATGCTGTTAATCCAAGTGGTATTTATTCTAAAAAAACAACTTGATAAGGCATGACATCATTACGCCGAAGTTGGGATGTTCATTTTGTTTACTCGCGTGTTTAAGACACCAGTGTTGACATACAGTCATTCTTCAGGAGGCATGTTACCAGGATGTTATGAACATCACGTTTGTGTATCAATGTTCATCAACTGTCACGCATATAAGGTTCACCGTTTGCTTGGGTGGTTACGCAATTCAGCCGAATTTAAACCATTCAGTGTCAGTAAATACCTTATGCTCCCTTGAATACTTGATTCTGATCAGTACCTTGCTTCAAACAGGCGGATCAATATGGATTAAAATGTATCTGATGTTACGTTCCCTTCAGCGCGCTCTAGAGTATCTTTTACCGCATGCTACATTTCTTCTGTTGGAGCTTTATAACTCTTAGCCTGATCAGAATGGGTAGTTTTCTTAGATTGGATTCGATAGTCAGCCATGGATCATCCACTATCACCTCACATTTCAAACAAGTCAGACACCCCCAAATGTAAGATACACAGTCCGAGTCGTGAATTGTTCCTACATCTGTCAACTGTTATTTCTCCCGAGTCAGTAGGTCATGACTGGGACAATCTATGTTAACAGGGAGAAGAAATGCTCGCACTGCGTTCAGCGTAATCTGAACAGTGGACTATAGTTTTTGAGATAGCCAATTGTCGCTTCATGAGAACATTTTGAAATGTTTGGCTGAAAGAATCAGTTGTTAGTTTCCTTGCAGAACTCTTTCAGATCTTGATGTAAACCCTTAAGTTGGCCCAGTGCCAAAGTAATCTGCCACCAATTTTTCCCAATTTAATTACCCTTGCTGCATTAAGCAGCACGCCTAGTGAACGTTCCACACGAAATCGGTTTTGGAGGGGTGGAGATAAGCCGCCGATAACGCCTTGATTGTTTTAAAGGAATGTTTTAGCGAATTCATAGCTACTAAATGTTTTCTGAAACCGGACTGTTAGTCTTTTGATGTCCGTTATGAGTCTGTTGCTAAGGTGTCATTACTCATCAAGCTGTGCATGCGCAGTGGGCCACCTTTTAGTGGTATGATGAAGACATCATATTTTATGGTTTATAAGCGTCTTTGGTGCAATATACGTTCCGGTGAAGATGCTGACACTTATCACTTGCTTTATAAATGTTTTAGCACCTACTCCTTAGCGTAATAAAGTAGCTGTCTGTGAGGAAATAATGTTCCTCTTCATGTGCAATGGGATCTTTCCACAATCTGTTTATAGGTTTCCTTTTTCTGCAGTCAGTGTTGACGGCCAGGTGAAGACAGTGAATCCGAGATTAAACTATATTTTAATAGGTACAATATTTGCTGCATAATTTTCTCTGCACTACAAATATAAACACAGAAGGTATGCAGTTTGAAAACTATCATGTCTGAGCTTTTTTCACATTGAAATAGTTATAATTCTCGAGTTTGACAGATAAATTGACCAGTGTGTGTTGTTAACTTGTTGTTTGACTAATGAGTGACTGGACTGGACTTATTGTGCATGAATTGTATATATTTGTGTTCACTATTTCAAAACCAATTGTTATATTTTATCCTATATTTTGATCAGACTGATATTTGCATTCAAGGTAAGTTTACAGAAGACATTTGTTTTTTTATATCTACATGGAATATGATTACACGATGCCATGTAGAAAGTGGTCAAATGCAACATATGTCATATTTGGGATTTCACTTTCTTAGTGAAGTACAAATTCTAGTACTTTTTTCGGTTGAGTCCCATCCGGGATTCGAACCTGCACACAAAGTCAGCCGCCTAGCCCGCTCAGCCACCGCGACTTCCACTGAGCGGGCTAGGCGGCTGACTTTGGGCTAGGCGGCTGACTTTGTGTGCTGGCGATTAGGTGCCTGACTCTGAGGGTGCGGGTTCGAATCCCGGATGGGACTCAACCGAAAAAAGTACTAGAATTTGTACTTCACTAAGAAAGTGAAATCCCAAATATGACATATGTTACATGGAATATGTTGATCATTTGTTACAGTAATGGGCATATACTTAGTAGTTCTGCGCAACAGGCACAGTTGTGTTTTCTTGCCTGTTTCTAGTAATGGTTTAATAAGTGTTGTTTATCATTATCTACACCCCAAGATTCACAGCTTTGTAACGCCTTTGGTTCTCTGAGGGTTTAAGCTCCTCATGAAAGACCAATGTTTTAAATCTGAGGTGCACATATGTGACGCTCCTCATGAGTGCAAGCATGAAAAATTGGAACTTACATTTTCATGGAATTGTATTCCTAAATACGTGTATCTGTCAGCTAGCTGCTTCCTAGTACTGTCTGTGCAGACACCTTGTTAAATGTATTCTACTTTCAGTAGATAACTATTTCGGATCTGACATGGTTAACGTGTAGATTATTCATGATTCAGTATTGTGGTGCATTGTTCATAGCATTTGTGATTTAAGGGGTAAATCTGACAACAAGACACCAACAAATAACAAATAACACGTTACGATCTTATTCTGTTTTTGTCTTAGTATTTCTGGTTTTAGATCGTAATGTGCATCATGTATTGATATATTCAAGATAATATCTGCAAATATCTCCGATGTTGTTGCCCCCGTTTATGACGGTCGGGAGGGACAGGATGCACTCATCTTTGTAAAAGAGATAGAAAGAACTGTACGATCAACTGTGAATTTAGCAGTGAATCCTTACTGAGGTGGAAATGTTGGCCGTGTTTATGTTTAGTCAACAATGTTTAACGTAGTAATTTAGAATGCACTTCGTATCTCCATCATACACGAAAGAAGAACTGTCTAATGTAGGGTACATTACAGGTTTTACAGTTTGGCGTTATAATGACTCTCGTATATAGTTTTGAGTCATAATTAAAGTTTTGGGAAAAACAAGTTGTGAACTATTTCCAAAAAAGCAAAGCTTTATCTCTGGCCAGTATTGCCGGAATAAAACAGTGAGATGAAATCGGGTTCATCGTAGTTGCGTTCAGTGCACTCACACATCGATCGATCAGTACAGAGGGAGTAGTTAATTGTACAGTTCTCGGTGTAAGGGAGACTACTAATGTCAGTACAGATTCAAACACCTCTCTTGCTTGCTGACTCCAAACCTCTGGAGAGTGAGAGAGAGAGAGAGAGAGAGAGAGAGAGAGAGAGAGAGAGAGAGAGAGAGAGAGGGGAGAGAGAGAGAGAGAGAGAGAGGGAGAGAGAGAGAGGGTGTATGGGTTATTTAGGGTGACAAAGGGTAAAGTTATTCCTCATACTTCGGGTTGTTATCAGTAAATGTTTTGATGATAAATTTATAAACAAAGTGAAACTGTTTATGGGTTTATGGTGTTATTTATTGGCAATTTGTTCTTGTCTTGATAGGATCAGCAGAAAAACAGGGATTTGACCCTGAAGGGCATCGTCATTGTTTGTGTTTTTGCTCTGTGGCTCTTTAATGCATGTCAACTGCTCGGATTGGCAAAGTTTAAACACGGGGCAAGAAATTTAGCTTAAGCTTGAGCATATAGATGATCTGACATTTTAAATTACCAGTTAATAACAAGAACTTTTAAATAACCGTTTCTCTTCCAACTTAACCGAAAGGCGATGGCGTAGCCTAGTGGTTAAAGTGTTCGCTCGTGAAGCTGAAGACTCGGGTTCGATTCCCCACATGAGTACAATGTGTGAAGTCCATTCCTGGTGTCCCCCGTCGTGATGCTTCTGGAATATTGCTAAAAGCGGCGTAAAACCAAACTCACTCACTTCTACTGAAAAACCTGAAGTAGAACTGTAATATACCAGTGAGACTGCCTTCATATTTTGAACTATTAACAGATTCTTGCCTGACACTACTAATATTGCGATCGACTGGTTGCACGCTGCAACTACTTATATTCTCCTTTACGCCGTTGCTCATATTATCAGCCCTTGACCAAACGCAGCTGTGTTATAAAATGAACATTGCATCTACCTAATCGCTTGACTGGCATGTCAGTCGTGGTGATAATTGGTCTGCCAGAACCACACTCTGTGGTACCAAAGTGGTTAACGCCCGTAGCAGGCTATCCCTTGGCGGATGTGTCGCGATGGAATTGACATACTTCTTAATGAAATGTTGCACACAATTTGTTAATCTTGCTCACATTCACCATCTAGGCACCAATGTCACAACAGCAAAAAAATGTCATGAACAGATTTCTGTAGGTTTGCAATCATAAAAAAAAGAAATAAAGTAAACACATCCGTTTTCAGTTGAAACAGGAGGTCAGTTGACAAAGGCACTGTCATAAACCGTTAACTGTTGAGTCCTTTGAGACTGAACGAACCCGCAGACGTTGTAACCCCTGAAATTCTCTCAGAAATGGTAATCATGTAAAGAAGAGCATCGTTTCTGGGTTTCCTAACACATAAGGCAGGTGGGTTAGTCCTTTCTTCATGCCGAAGGTCTGGGTTCGATTCCCAACATAGGTACAACGTGTGAAGTTCATGTCTATCGTCATCCGCCGTGATATTGCTGGAATATCTTTAAAAGCGGCATAAAACCATACTCACTAACATACTCAATCCAAACAGGAGATCATTTGAAAATTACCATAAATCTTTTATGTTGGCTGGATATTTATTTCAGGGAGAATCTTCAATCTAGAATCAAGATGTCTCCATTCATCCTAAAACATTACTGCTGTCCAGGGCGGGCGCACCTGCAATGTCAACACATTGGCAACTGCATAAACTGTTATATTTAGGGGATATTTGGATTTTTGTGCGTATCGGATAACTATTGCCTCATATTAGAGTATAACATATCTGAAACTTAAATTGTTTAGATGTTAAAGTTATTTCAACTTTCCTTTCAACACACTGTGAATGCACATTACCGTTAAGAGAGAAATAGAGACCTACATTTACTGAGAAAGTGTAATACCAAATATAGCATGTTACGTGTATCAAACACACTGAAAGTTATCAATCAGATTTATCCAACAGTTAGACCAGTAATCTGATTACTTTGTGTGGTGCTGACACACAATCCACACGTCTTCCGGCAGTGGTCCTCGGCCCACTTCCGGTAGAAGCTGTTGGTGCAGGTGTCGGCCTGGTACTCGTTACAGTTGGGGAGGTGGTCTTTGCATAATGGAGGGGGGCTAGCTGGCGGTGGGGAACCTGACAGGGGGATAACAATCTGTCTTTAGTTCCAATCCATCATTATCTGATGAAATCTATTATCTATGTTGTTATTGTGATGAATTCACTGATCAGTTTAAATCTCAATTTGACAACAGGATGCTACAAATTACTGTCCATCTTTCCAGAAGTAAAGTTCAACAGACGTTTCGAATGGAGGGAGAAGAGGCTTTGAAGGAATTTTGTCATGGCTGTGGTAATGTACTGCCCTCTGCAGGTTTCAGTAGGTTCGAGGTATCACTTAACATATGCATATGAATATATTTAATGAGATGGTGAGAACCCAATATATAACCTTCAAGACATTCAATGGGCTCGACTTTCCAAACGACCAGTGATTGACAGCAGCAGTTATATATACTGAACACATTAACAATGACACAAATGAAGGAATGGCTGATGAACGTTTCCTTGTGTCAGGACATTGCCATGATGTAACTTTGGAAATGTTAGGTGGCACACAGATTATGTTAGTAGAGATCGACCTCATAATTGATCTGTTTCTTTTTGTACTACACGTTCCACTTGCTCCAGCTCCAGAGTAAGTGCGGCCATGGATGTTGTTTTCACAGATGTAAGTATGGTAATGACTATGATGATAATTAGTTAATTGTACGCCAAAGTTCCATCGTGGCATGAATACTCAGGGCAGGAATTGTATCCCAGTGAATGCATTAATGTTAGAAAACTAAACTCATTCTGAGGTCAGGTTACGGGGAACTGGACCTCGGCGTGTGTCGCTAACACTTCTAACCATTAAACAACGTCATTTTCCTTTCGGAAGGGGTTTGTTTGACCCGGTATCAAGCTGACACATGGTGATAGTACTATAATATAGACCGAATCAGCTATATGATAACTATGAAATGATGCAGACTTGGCTTCATTGACACAGTTGAGCACAGATTTTACATCCATGTTCACACATCCATGTTAACTCACAATATAAATCCCTAATGTAATTTCGCTGTGTCAGCTAAGTAAGTTAAGCAGTATAAAAAAATGTTGATTCATTATACTGATACTGACCGCAGAAGCCACATCTGTGCGCGCAGTTGACTCTCGCCCACGACTCATAGTCCCCGATGCAGGCTGAGTCCTTGTAGGCGTCGCAGTTAGGCAGGTAATCCGTGCAGGCTGTAACACGTAACAATATGCAGACACACACATCATGCCATCAGTAAACACACGTACCATCAGTAGACACACGTACCATCCACGTAAACACACGTACCATCATGTAGACACACGTACCATTCCATGTAAACACACGTACCATCCATGTAAACACACGTACCATCCACGTAGACACACGTGCCATCATGTAGACACACGTACCATCCATGTAGACACACGTACCAACCACGTAAACACACGTACCATCCACGTAAACACACGTACCATCCACGTAAACACACGTACCATCATGTAGACACACGTACCATCCATGTAGACACACGTACCATCCATGTAAACACACGTACCATCCACGTAGACACACGTGCCATCATGTGGACACACGTACCATCCATGTAGACACACGTGCCATCATGTGGACACACGTACCATCATGTAGACACACGTACCATCCACATAGACACACGTACCATCCATGTAATCACACGTACCATCCACGTAGACACACGTACCATCCATGTAGACACACGTACCATCCATGTAGACACACGTGCCATCATGTAGACACACGTACCATCCATGTAGACACACGCACCATCCATGTCGACACACGTACCATCCACGTAAACACACGTACCATCCATGTAGACACACGTACCATCATGTAGACACACGTGCCATCATGTAGACACACGTACCATCCATGTAGAAACACGTACCATCCATGTAAACACACGTACCATCCATGTAGACAGACGTACCATCCACGTAAACACACGTCCCATCCATGTAGACACAAGTACCATCCATGTAAACACACGTACCATCCACATAGACACACGTACCATCCATGTAATCACACGTCATATCCACGTAAACACACGTAAAATCCACGTAAACACACGTACCATCCACGTAGACACACGTAAAATCCACGTAAACACACGTCCCATCCACGTAGACACACGTACCATTAATGTAAACACACATACCATCCACATAGACACACGTGCCATCCATGTAATCACACGTCATATCCACGTAAACACACGTAAAATCCACGTAAACACACGTCCCATCCACGTAGACACAAGTACCATCCATGTAAACACACATACCATCCACATAGACACACGTACCATCCATGTAATCACACGTCATATCCACGTAAACACACGTAAAATCCACGTAAACACACGTCCCATCCACGTAGACACACGTACCATTAATGTAAACACACGTACCATCCACATAGACACACGTACCATCCATGTAATCACACGTCATATCCACGTAAACACACGTAAAATCCACGTAAACACACGTCCCATCCACGTAGACACACGTACCATTAATGTAAACACACATACCATCCACATAGACACACGTGCCATCAAGTAGACACAGGTACCATCCATGTAGACACACGTACCATCCATGTGGACACACGTGCCATCATGTAGACACACGAACCATCCATGTAGACACACGTACCATCCATGTAGACACACGTACCATCCACGTAAACACACGCACCATTCATGTAAACACACGTACCATCATGTAGACACACGTGCCATCACGTAGACACACGCACCATCCACGTAAACACACGTACCATCCATGTAAACACACGTACCATCCACATAGACAAACGTACCATCCATGTAATCACACGTACCATCCACGTAAACACACGTACCATCCACGTAAACACACGTACCATCATGTAGACACACGTACCATCCATGTAAACACACGTCCCATCCATGTAGACACACGTACCATCCACGTAGACACACGTGCCATCATGTGGACACACGTACCATCATGTAGACACACGTACCATCCACATAGACACACGTACCATCCATGTAATCACACGTACCATCCACGTAGACACACGAACCATCCATGTAGACACACGTACCATCCATGTAGACACACGTGCCATCATGTAGACACACGTACCATCCATGTAGACACACGTACCATCCATGTAGACACACGTACCATCCACGTAAACACACGTCCCATCCACGTAAACACACGTCCCATCCATGTAGACACACGTACCATCCATGTCAACACACGTACCATCCACATAGACACACGTACCATCCATGTAATCACACGTACCATCCACGTAGACACACGTACCATCCATGTAAAAACACGTACCATCCATGCAGACACACGTGCCATCAGTAGACACACGTACCATCCATGTAGACACACGTATCATCCACGTAAACACACGTGTCATCCATGTAAACACACGTACCATCATGTAGACACACGTACCATCATGTAGACACACGTACCATCCACGTAAACACACGTCCCATCCATGTAGACACACGTACCATCCATGTAAACACACGTACCATCCACATAGACACACGTACGATCCATGTAGACACACGTGCCATCATGTAGACACACGTACCATCCACGTAAACACACGTATCATCATGTAGACACACGTACCATCATGTAGACACACGTACCATCCACGTAAACACACGTACCATCATGTAGACACACGTACCATCCACGTAGACACACGTACCATCCATGTAGACACACGTACCATCATGTAGACACACGTACCATCCACGTAGACACACGTACCATCCACGTAGACACACGTACCATCCACGTAGACACACGTACCAACCACTTAAACACAGGTACCATCCACGTAGACACACGTACCATCCATGTAGACACACGTACCATCCATGTAGACACACGTACCATCCATGTAAACACACGTACCATCATGTAGACACACGTACCATCCACGTAGACACACGTACCATCCACGTAGACACACGTACCATCCATGTAGGCACACGTACCAACCACGTAAACACATGTCCCATCCACGTAGAAACACGTACCATCCATGTAAACACACGTACCATGCACGTAGACACACGTGCCATCATGTAGACACACGTACCATCCATGTAGACACACGTATCATCCACGTAAACACACGTACCATCCTCGTAGACACACGTACCATCCATGTGGACACACGTACCATCATGTAGACACACGTACCATCCATGTAGACACACGTACCATCCACGTAGACACACGTACCATCCATGTAAACACACGTACCATGCACGTAGACACACGTACCATCATGAAGACACACGTACCATCCACGTAGACACACGTAACATCCACGTAGACACACGTGCCATCATGTAGACACACGTACCATCCACGTAAACACACGTACCATCCATGTAGACACACGTACCATCCATGTTGACACACGTACCATCCACGTAAACACACGTGTCAGCGATGTAAACACACGTACCATCATGTAGACACACGTCCCATCCACGTAAACACACGTCCCATCCATGTAGACACACGTACCATCCACGTAAACACACGTACCATCATGTAGACACACGTGCCATCATGTAGACACACGTGTCAGCGATGTAAACACACGTACCATCATGTAGACACACGTACCATCCACGTAAACACACGTACCATCCATGTAAACACACGTATCATCATGTATTCACACGTGCCATCATGTAGACACGTCCCATCCACGTAAAAACACGTACCATCCACGTAAACACACGTACCATCATGTAGACACACGTACCATCATGTAGACACACGTACCATCAGTAGACACACGTACCATCCATATAAACACACGTACCATCCATGTAAACACACGTGTCAGCGATGTAAACACACGTGCCATCATGTAGACACACGTACCATCCACGTAAACACACGTACCATCCATGTAAACACACGTACCATCATGTAGACACACGTACCATCCACGTAAACACACGTGCCATCATGTAGACACACGTACCATCCACGTAAACACACGTACCATCCATGTAAACACACGTACCATCATGTAGACACACGTACCATCCACGTAAACACACGTACCATCATGTAGACACACGTACCATCCACGTAAACACACGTACCATCATGTAGACACACGTCCCATCCACGTAAACACACGTACCATCCATGTAAACACACGTACCATCATGTAGACACACGTACCATCCACGTAAACACACGTACCATCATGTAGACACACGTACCATCCACGTAAACACACGTACCATCCACGTAAACACACGTACCATCCATGTAAACACACGTCCCATCCATGTAGACACACGTACCATCCATGTAAACACACGTACCATCCATGTAGACACACGTCACATCCACGTAGACGCACGTTCCATCCATGTAGACACACGTCGCATCCCAGTAGACACACATGCCATCAGTAGACACACGTACCATCATGTAAACACACATGCCATCAGTAGACACACGTCCCATCCATGTATGTGTTACAGTCAGATTGTGAAATCAGTCATTTCGTGAAATGACTAAAAGTTTCACGAAATGACTGATTTCACAATGGACTGTGACATATACACACGTACCATCCATTTAAACACACCTACCCGTTATGTAGACACACATACTGGTTGTGTAAACACACGTATCATTCATGTAAACACTCGTAGAATCAATGGAGACGCACGTACCATCTACGTAAACACACGTACCAGTCATTTAAACACACGTACCATCCCTGTAAACACACGTACCATCCCTGTAAACACACGCACCATTACGTAAACACATGTACCAGTCTTGTAAACATACATATCAGTCAAGGTAACAAACGTACGAGACTAGATTGACGCTTAGTATCTGAATACATAATTTTGAGTAAGAAACCCATTAAAAGCGAAAAGGATCTCCAGGGAGACCAGAGATTCAGATCCTGAGGAAATCTCGACTTGCTTCGATTAGGGTCCTAGCATTGCAGAGAGGGTTATATTGTAAGGAAGATAATTTGGTTCAGGGATTTTGCGAGAGACAACTACCGGTGATGACTACAGAAAGAAAGTGCAACGTATGTCATATTTGGGATTGCACCTACTCAGTAAAGTACAAATTCTAGTACTTTTGGTTTTGATTGAGTCCCATCCAGGATTCGAACCCGCCCCCTCAGAGTCATTCACCTAATCGCCAGCACACTAAGTCAGCTAGTGGAAGTCGCTGTGGCTGAGCGGGCTAGGCGGCTGACTTAGTGTGCTGGTGATACAGTGCCTGACTCTGAGGGTGCGGGTTCGAATCAAGTACTAGAATTTGTACTTGACTGAGAAAGTAAAATCCCAAATATGACATACGTTGCAACTATCGGTGATGTAAGCAGACGTGCCAATCATGTAAATATGCGTACCATGTCAATACTGTGACATTCACCTGTGATCTGTTCCCATGTGAATATTTAACATTTTATGCATGTGTCACAAAATTCACAGCGTTTGTTTATGGCGCACCAACCCGACAAGACTTACACGATATCAGTATTATCTCTGTGGTGGTTGGTAATGTTGAGTGTACTTCCAATTCTTCACCATGTTCACTACCACAAGTGAAGTCGTACCTCATGGCTATACATATAATATGTTTATTAAGTTTCAGAAAATACATCTCTCAGACAATTAATCATGATTTAGAATTGTCTCGGAACGACATGAGAAACCATTTGACAACCATTAAGAAAACTAATATTGGTAAGCTATTTAATACGCTCCGACCAATGTATCCGAAATGAAACTGTATCTTAGTGATAGGTGCTGTCCTTTGGGAAGAAAGGGAGCTATGTGATGACTGAATGTGTGCATGTAGAGAGTATTGATTATACTCACGTAAGGGCGGCGGACTCTGGGTATCCGCCACAGTCAGAACTAGTAGTAGGAGCAACAAGCTCAACGTCATTATGGTGTACACGTCCATACACGAGTAGGGACGGCACTGTCACCTATCAGAAACTGTATTGAATTCAGATAACGTTTGCTTAAAAACGACACGATCCTTGCCATACCATTATCTATGAACCATTTCTGTTCTTAGATAAGCTTTTCCTCTTACAGATAGATTAAGATTGTTAACTAGGAACAATCGGAAAATGCTTGTATCAGTTCAAGATCATGTCGCTGAATATTTGTGGACCAGGAAAAGAAACCAATAAGTTTAGTTGAAATATTGTTCACATTCTCATGCAATAGTTCGTCTATAAGTATTGAGTCTACTTCAGTTATACCATGTCGGAGGAGCTGGTAAATGCATTACATGTATAAAATGCTGCCCATTGGAAACCTGTCAACGGTGACATCACCGACTGACAGCATACGATATTCCGATGTTACATGGGGTATCTAGGGGCTCAATAATGAACTGAAAATTAACGCTATTGTCACACAGTCACTTTTGCGAGTTAACTTTTACAGAATGTGAGTACAGATTTACATAAGCTATAAAAATAAAGCCATATGCAAGTTCATCATTAAATACAGTTTTATCTAATACTTGTAACTCACTGGCGTCACGCAATAACAGTATTATGAGAGAATGTATGATCACAGCTTAAGCGGGCTGTCCTTTATAGAGCATGACGATACTGGTGCTTCACCAAACTATACGTTTCTAGATACTAAGGTCACGATACGATACGTACCGCGATACAGTTTTTCGACATTTTGTGCATAACAAGCAGCCTTATGGTAAGTTGCGTGATGTTGAAAACGTACTTCACTGAAAACCCGTTAACGACTTATCCAAGTCATTTCTGTTGTAGGTAGAGATTAATAGATGAAGGACAACTTGCCATGAGCCAAGTACCCATTACTCACTCCAACATGTCATGTTTTCTGATATGTGTAATAACTACAAGCAAAAAAAAAACCAACCCCCCCCCAAAAAAAAACCACAAAAAAACAACAAAAAACAAAACAAACAAACAAAAAAACCCAAAAAAAACAACAACCAAAAAACACACACAAAAACAACAACATAAAACCCAAAAAAAACAAAACAAAACAAGAACAAATAAGGTGTTTAGACTCAAAATATTAATCGATATATGCTAAAACTAACCACAGTAGACATATAATCCCATGTATCATGTACCGTATAGTGCAAAGCTTGCTGAAGATGCACCGGTGTATCGGTGAATCGTGACATTCCGAGTGGTCACACAACACCAAATGTTTATAGTAACGTTAACAGCCTTCTATGTACACATGGGTACAGTTTGGCCTTTAACCTACAATATAAAACACAAATTCCGACTAACTTATCCTGCTAATGTTCCGAGGACAGGAAGCTGAACACATCAACCACAGTTTCGCACACAATGTCACCTACTGGAACATATCTGATTTGACATGTGTTCATAATTTCAACAACGTGTTGTCAACTTTAGTTTGCCGTGTGAAGGCCACGTAAGACCTTTAACTTTGAATTGTTCAATCACGTTTATAAAGGCTAATCAATCTGCGCAGTTCCAACACCAGTGCGGGATCGGGTGGTCAGACTCGATGACTTGGTTAACACATGTCATGCGTAGAGCTATGCTCATGATGTTGCTCACTGGATTATCTGGTCCAGACTCGATTATTTACATACCGCCGGCATATCGCTGGGATATGTGAGTGCGGCTTAAAACTAAAATCACTCACTCAAACACCAATGACCGTCATGTAGCCCTGGGTCCCTTTTCCCCATTGCATTTGGCGGAAGTGTTCAAATCAGAGTAAGTGAATAGAATGAAACGATATTTAACTTGTGATATGATGTGCGACCCCAAATTTTATTGACCTGTAAGTCCTTTCAAACCATGAGTTTTGTAGTGGCCAGATATCGCGTGTCCCAAGGTTACAGAATTATGGTATTAATGCCAGCTTCCTAGGATGAGATATGCTGTCTAATTTCCGTATGTCAGATAACCTTGATCTGTCACGTCTTGGCTGCAAGAGCATATGTTCTCTTCTGGTACTCGATGCATGATGTATGTGGACCGTGTACATATTAAACAGATGTCGCATTCAAAATATGATGTCATTAAGGCGTCTGATGGTTACTGCGCCACATCAGACGCAGTCGTGTAGATTCGCAGCGTGTATATCAGTGATTGAGTGATTCATGCCTCATCGTCACGCACGCTGCTGCACCAACATGAGCATGCGCATGCTCGTTATCATTTCCTGTAAACATGCTAATACTTCCCGAACAACTCATCTAATATAATGGTTAAATACGGCACAAAGCGTGTAGATACAATTATAAGACAAGTATTATTCATGGGATCAATGTTGTCTTCAATATTCTATAATATGATACATCTATACTATACTGTGATACCCAGAAGATGTTATATTGTACATATAAATGTAACCTTTTGCTGAAATATGACATTTTTAAAGATTTACTCGTCAATGCACGAGTGACATGATTACATATGGAATATGTTCCGAGTCACATCTAGTTTCGAAGCAATCTGCCTATAATAAACACCATGTTATTAGATGGAGGCATGCCTGGTCACCAGGTTCTTGAGATGCATGTAGAAGTTGGTATTCAGTAATAAGACAAAATGTTATGAATGTCAACTTCTTTGTTGTTTACACAACGTTTCTGGACCATTCCTTCCCCCTTCGTCGTCTCCCTGACGGGGTAGCCCAGAAACATTCTGTAAACAACAAAGAAGTTGACATTCATGACATTTTGTATTATTCATACCTGGTGACCATTCTGGTACCAATTACAGGTGAAAAAAGTACTAAGTCATAGGCAGGTGTTTTGTTTATTAGCTTCATAATGACAGTGGTTACAGTGTCGGTATGTCCTAGCCAAGATCAGGAGTGGGCACACCTGAAAAATACGTCAAAGTCGTGTGAGTCTGGCCAAAACAACGCGTGCTGTTTGGGGCTGTTTTAAAACGTATTGAAGGTTTCCAAGTGGAGCTGTCTTAACACGTACTTGTCGCTCTATAATATTGTATATAGAACACACTGCGTACATGTACATCTCACCTTCGCATTGTGGTTTTAATTTGTCTGACCTAAGCTACTTCAAGGCAAGGAGCATGTTGTGTTCCTATATAACATATGTTGCAAGGGCGTGTGTGTAATCACAGAACGAACTCGGGGAGCAAACCCCGTGAAACGTTTCCATGTACCTCCTAGCACATGCACTGCGGTCTTCTAGCTACATTCTGTAAGGTGCTGGACATGATAGCGTTCTAATATAAGCGATGCAGCCCACCTTGAACTACCCCACAGAATCCACAAGTCACTCGGCAGTGCGTCTTTGCCCATGTAGTGTACAGATCATTCGTGCACACCTCGTCCGGGTAGTTGTGACAGTTGGATTCCACGTCAATACACGGTGGAATTGGTGTAGTCGTTGTCGTAGTTGCTACGGAGGAACACGTCGGTTAGTAACAAAATGTGCACATAGATGTGCGGTGCCTTCATTTCCAAAGGTCTTGTACACTCATGTAATCGTGGACGATGTGTAAGTTTCAGTTTTGATTAACAAACCATGAAAATAGCTTGATGGGGCATGATGCCATGGAACTGAAATGCAACTGGTTTATCTTGATGTATCGTGTACTGATACTCTCTTGTTGAAATACCACCGGGGAGGTGGGGTAGATTCGTGGTCAAAGCGTTTGCTAGTCACGCCGAAGACTCGGGTTCGATTCCCCACCACAGTATAGTTTGTGGAATCCATTTCTGGGATCTCCCGCCGTGCTCGAATATTTCCGAAAACTGCTTGAAAATGAAAATTTGACCGTTGAAATACTGGAGTTCTGAGTTCAGATTCGAAATGACAGGTTCATTAACCACTATTTCTCCCATCCGCCCTCGGGGCAGTAAGATCTATGTCGGGTGTCTGGGTATGTTCAACACAGGACATTGACGAAAGTCCGCCCTTGTTGAGTCGATGAATTGATAATCTCGTAGGATCGAAATCTAGGGGTTATTATTAACCTCGGAACATAGATTCTCTCATAACTTCCCCCCATTAATGATTCCGATTGACCGATGGCAATGAACCAGACCGATCAATTTGGTCTAGAACACATCTGATTTTATGACCGCTTCATCATGCATTAAAGCCGACATGAAATAATTGAACTACTTTTGGCTGAGTTACCTTTCCAATATAGAGTATGAAATGTCCAGTGCCGTGGGAGTATAATTATTTATTGATTGTATCCGTGATATTCCCAAGGTTGAAAAATATCTTGTAAATGTCAAGACGTTTTTTTTTAACTCTTTAGAAAATGGGACCTCATATATATTCAATTGTTACACTGTGTGTTTTACTTTTGCTGGTCGCCAAAACCAGCACACACTTGTGACGTCTTCACACCTGAGAGGGTCCTCAACACCGACTGTTTTCACATCACATACAGCTATTCACATACGACATACGTACTTGGTCCAATGCAGAGTTTACAGTACTGGCGGCAGTTGTCCAACACCCATTGTTTGAACAGCTTGTTCAAACATGTATCCCATTGGAACTCGTGGCAGTTGTCCAGGTGGTCCTTGCAGTTGGGATCAAACACACCTGTAGGGGAAACAATATGATACACAAAGTATTTTACTCAGTCGGACCCTAAAGGCCCCCAGTTTTACTGACCGCTGACATTCTTCATCGGGACCCTCACTTATGTCATTGAAAAACAAATGAACTAAACAGTATATGCATATTCATTCGTTTATGCCATCACGAATAAGGATTTTAATCGTTTAAGAATGAAATCTTCTAAAATTTGTATTTGTTGAATGACGTTAAAAAAATGAAGGTCAGGTGTAGAGAAATCACTTACGAAAACACGAACCGTATAGTGTTTTGTCCAGTAAGGCGATCTGTCAATTTGTGATGAGTTGTGTTTCCTCAGTGTTTCTTCTATGCGAGTTCAGAAGTTTCAGACACACTCGGGTTGCGTGTAAAAGCTTTCAGATAAGCATTGAATTCCACGTATTATAGTGTGTCATCTCTCAAGTGAATAATTTATCGGATTTTTATGAAAACCTGGGGCCATAACGTATATTCAGTAATCCATACAGAAAATGTTCAACACTTAGACTTTTCCGTGGAGTAGAATCTGTTCTAGTGAGATTCGATGTGCTCTCACGTTAACGCTTATGCAAACGTTCAGTGAGTGTAATAGGACGCGGCAATGATAACATAGTTGACTCAACGGATGGAGTAAATCAATCAAAGGTTAATGCGTCGTGGTCCATTTGGGAATATTCATGACATTCAATACTGGGAATTATGTTGTCAATTAGTACACCGAAATATGAGGATATGTGTGCTGGCAAATGGCTGCTCCTTACCATACCTGAGGTTTAACCATTTCAGAACAATGTGTCAGTGTTGTGTTAATGTTTGCGTCGCCGGCCATTTCGGAATTCAACAATTTTGAAATATTGAATCACCCTACCCGGACGCCAATGGACGTTATTTAGGTAAAGACGATTCCTTCAATCATTTCAGGGTCAGTGGTAGCCACTGGCTACTGGAGCTATTTTTGGGGTTACCTTGAAAGCCCGTGTTGGTCTATTTGTGCTACCTGTTCAAATGAGTGATGAATGTGCGTTTTCATCACTTATTTAATGGTGATAGTGAACGTGTCGGTATCATATATCAGGGATCGTGCATCTTATTGTTGGGTAGCAGTTGCTGCTTTTGTGCTCACCGTATTCTTGACCTTATACATCCCGAAAAGCGAATAAATATATTAACGTAAATTTTCATAGCAAGTGTCCCTTGGAATCTTCAAAAGGCTTAGTAAGGGACATGTAAGGAAAGAGGAATTTTTTTATATTTTTTTCAGAAACAACTGGTACAAAACCTTTCTTATCAAATCAGGAACCGTGTCCAGTATAACAGACAAAAGCATTTATAGCAATAAATATGTACAAAAGAGTGTCTTTTCAATGAAGTTGATATGTTTGACAGTCTCAAAACACAGTACTAATGAGTACAGTACTATACCAAGAATTCTAAACCTTGAAACGTATGATTAAATCATAATCCTATTTGATAAGGAAAACTTGATATACTTGAATCAACACTTACCAAAATTGATTTAACACATTTATACACTACCAGGAAGGTTTAATTTTTTATAAATCTATTAAAGTAACATGCAATATTTACATAATATTTGAGATTTAACCACACATGTTTGTACGAACAGTTTTTGTGACGATTTCCTGCATCGAGACAATTGTGAGTAGCGAAAAGGGAGACAATCCATGTCAGAATAACCCGAGTCGGTTGTTATCAGGCACATATCAGAAAAAATGTCAGGGCAGTTTATTCGTAAATGTGACATGTTACAAAAGTATCATTCATTGTCAGTGTAACGAAATGCAACAAATATACAATTGAATAAGAAAGCATTCGTCATGTACAGGCAATGATAGAAGAGTTTAACCAAGGTTTCTGGGTAGGAGTGTGTTGTTGATATTTAGGGCAACCTATCAGGCAAATGCTTTCCTGAAAAAGGTCTATTTTATGATTAAACGTTTTAGCACATAAAACCGATAACAAAAACAAGAACCAATAAAAAGTAAGACTCGTCAGCTATCTTCGTATTAGTGAACAATGTATTCGTATGAGTGAACATTGTATTCTTATTAGTGAACACTGTATTCGTATTAGTGAACACTGTATTCGTCACATAGACTGAACTATAGGTATACTCACCTGGATTTAAGACTTGGGTTTCTGCTCCAAGAAACAGAGCTAAGACCAGAGTTCCAAGACCGAGCATTGCTTCTGACAGTTAGGTCTGCACTGGAGAAAATGTCCTCTGCAGATAGATAATCTATGTTATGTCAGTATGACCGGATCCCAAAACAGCTTAAAAATAGTATATAGTGTCTTGAGAAACGTTAATGGTAAGATAAGATAGTACGCATGTGTGCGGGTCTAAATAGCCGAACTTTGGTATACCTTAAGCCTGGCTTTGACATTCCTACAGTGACATCACCAACTGATGGGGTATATAGGGGCTCAATGATGAACTGAAAATTAACGCTATTGTCACACAGTCACTTTTGCGAGTTAACTTTTACAGAATGTGAGTACAGATTTACATAAGCTATAAACGTAAAGACATATGCAAGTGCATCATTGAATAAAGTTTTATCTAATACGTGTAACTCACTGGCGTCACACCATAAACGTATTATTAGAGAATGTATGATCACAGCTTGAGCTAGCTGTCCTTTGTGGAGCATGACGATACAGGTGCCTCACCATACTATACGTTTCCAGATACTAAGGTCACGATACGATACGTACCGCGATACAGTATTGTAGACACTTTGTGCATAACAAGCAGCCATTACCTTGATGGTAAGTTGTGTGATGTTGAAAACATATTTCACTGAAAACCCGTAAACAACTAATCCAAGTCATTTCTGTTATTGGTAGAGATTAATAGATGAAGGAAAACTAGCCATGAGCCAAGTACCCATTACTCACTCCCAACAAGCCATGCATTCTGGTTTGTGTAATAATTACAAGAGATAAAAATAAGGTGTTTAGACTCAAAATATTAATCGATATATGCTAAAACTAACCACAGTAGACATATAATCCCATGTATCATGTACCGTATAGTGCAAAGCTTGCTGAAGATGCACCGGTGTATCGGTGAATCGTGACATTCCGAGTGGTCACACAACACCAAATGTTTATAGTAACGTTAACAGCCTTCTATGTACACATGGGTACAGTTTGGCCTTTAACCTACAATATAAAACACAAATTCCGACTAACTTATCCTGCTAATGTTCCGAGGACAGGAAGCTGAACACATCAACCACAGTTTCGCACCAAATGTCACCTAATGTCGAGAAATAGGATCGGTATCTATTCTCCCCAATTTGCCATCAAAGTTTCGGTGTTGTCAAACTGGAGTTTGACGTCGTTGAAGTATTTTCAAACGCGTTGTTCAGAAAGGACCAATCGCAGTCAATGAAATTGTCAACGATAGCGACATATCGCTCAAATGACACGAAGATATGACATGTGTTAGAAGAGTGAAAGCGAAAGTTGTTTCTTTTATAATTTCAACAAGGTGTTGTCCAACTTTAGTTTGAAGGCCACGTAAGACCTTTAACTTTGAATTGTTCAATCACGTTCTTAAAGGCTAATCAATCTGTGCAGTTCCAACACCAGTGCTGGATCGGGAGGTCCGGCTCGATGTCTTGGTTAACACATGTCATGCGTAGAACGATGCTCATGATGTTGCTCACTGGATTATCTGCTCCAGACTCGATTATTTACAGACGATTTATCGCTGGTATATGAGTGCGGCATAAAACTAAAATCACTCACCCAGACACCAATGGCTGCAAGAGCACATGTCCTCATCTGGTACTCGATACATGATGTATGTGGACCGTGTACATATTAAACAGATGTCGCATTCAAAATATGATGTCATTAAGGCGTCTGATGGTTACTGCGCCACATCAGACGCAGTCGTGTAGATTCGCAGCGTGTATATCAGTGATTGAGTGATTCATGCCTCATCGTCACGCACGCTGCTGCACCAACATGAGCATGCGCATGCTCGTTATCATTTCCTGTAAACATGCTAATACTTCCCGAACAACTCATCTAATATAATGGTTAAATACGTCACAAAGCGTGTAGATACAATTATAAGACAAGTATTATTCATGGGATCAATGTTGTCCACAATATTCCATGATATGATACATCTATACTATACTGTGATACCCAGAAGATGTTATATTGTACATATAAATGTAACATTTTGCTGAAATATGACATTTTTAAAGATTTACTCGTCAAGGCACGAGTGACATGATTACATATGGAATATGTTCCGAGTCACATCTAGTTTCGAAGCAATCTGCCTATAATAAACACCATGTTATTAGATGGAGGCATGCCTGGTCACCAGGTTCTTGAGATGCATGTAGAAGTTGGTATTCAGTAATAAGACAAAACGTTATGAATGTCAACTTCTTTGTTGTTTACACAACGTTTCTGGACCATTCCTTCCCCTTCGTCGTCTCCCTGATAGGATAGCCATAGTAAACAACCAAGATGTTGACATTCATAACATTTTGTATTATTTATACCTGGTGACCATTCTGGTACCAATTACAGGTGAAAAAAGTACTAAGTCATAGGCAGGTGTTTTGTTTATTAGCTTCATAATGACAGTGGTTACAGTGTCGGTATGTCCTAGCCAAGATCAGGAGTGGGCACACCTGAAAAATACGTCAAAGTCGTGTGAGTCTGGCCAAAACAACGCGTGCTGTTTGGGGCTGTTTTAAAACGTATTGAAGGTTTCCAAGTGGAGCTGTCTTAACACCTACTTGTCGCTCTATAATATTGTATATAGAACACACTGCGTACATGTACATCTCACCTTCGCATTGTGGTTTTAATTTATCTGACCTAAGCTACTTCAAGGCAAGGAGCAAGTTGTGCTTCTATATAACATATGTTGAAAGGGCGTGTGTGTAATCACAGAACGAACTCGGGGAGCAAACCCCGTGAAGCGTTTCCATATAAGTCCTAGCACATGCACTGCGGTCTTCTCCTAGCTATATTCTGTAGGGTGCTGGACTTGTTAGTGTTCTAATATAAGCAATGTAGCCCACCTTGAACTACCCCACAGAATCCACAAGTCACTCGGCAGTGCGTCTTTGCCCATGTAGTGTACAGATCATTCGTGCACATATCGTCCTGGTACTCGTTACAGTTGGATTCCACGTCAATACACGGTGGAATTGGTGTAGTCGTTGTCGTAGTTGCTACGGAGGAACACGTTGGTTAGTAACAAAATGTGCACATAGATGTGCGGTGCCTTCATTTCCAAAGGTCTTGTACACTCATGTGATCGTGGACGATGTGTAAGTTTCAGTTTTGATTAACAAACCATGAAAATAGCTTGATGGGGCATGATGCCATGGAACTGAAATGCGATTGGTTTATCTTGATGTATCGTGTACTGACACTCTCTTGTTGAAATACCACTGGGGAGGTGGCGTAGATTTCTGGGATCTCCCGCCGTGCTCGAATATTTCCGAAAACTGCGTGAAAATGAAAATTTGACTGTTGAAATACTGGTGGTCTGAGTTCAGATTCGGAATGACAGGTTCATTAACCACTATTCCTCCCATCCGCCCTCGGGGCAGTAAGATCTATGTCGGGTGTCTGGGTATGTTCAACACAGGACATTGACGAAAGTCCGCCCTTGTTGAGTCGATGAATTGATAATCTCGTAGGATCGAAATCTAGGGGTTATTATTAACCTCGGAACATAGATTCTCTCATAACTTCCCCCCATTAATGATTCCGATTGACCGATGGCAATGAACCAGACCGATCAATTTGGTCTAAAACACATCTGATTTTATGACCGCTTCATCATGCATTAAAGCCGACATGAAATAATTGAACTACTTTTGGCTGAGTTACCTTTCCAATATAGAGTATGAAATGTCCAGTGCCGTGGGTGTATAATTATTTATTGATTGTATCCGTGATATTCCCAAGGTTGAAAAATATCTTGTAAATGTCAAGACGTTTTTTTTTAACTCTTTTGAAAAGGGACCTCATATATATTCAGTTGTTACACTGTGTGTTTTACTTTTGCTGGTCGCCAAAACCAGCACACACTTGTGACGTCTTCACACCTGAGAGGGTCCTCAACACCGACTGTTTTCACATCACATACAGCTATTCACATACGACATACGTACTTGGTCCAATGCAGAGTTTACAGTACTGGCGGCAGTTGTCCAACACCCATTGTTTGAACAGCTTGTTCAAACATGTATCCCATTGGAACTCGTGGCAGTTGTCCAGGTGGTCCTTGCAGTTGGGATCAAACACACCTGTAGGGGGAACAATATGATACACAAAGTATTTTACTCAGTCGGACCCTAAAGGTCCCCAGTTTTACTGACCGCTGACATTCTTCATCGGGACCCTCACTTATGTCATTGAAAAACAAATGAACTGAACAGTAAATACACGTTCATCACGAATAAGGATGTTAATCGTTTAAGAATGAAATCTTCTAAAACTTGTATTTGTTGAATGACGTAAAACAAATGAAGGTCAGGTGTAGAGAAACCACTTATGAAAACATGAACCGTATAGTGTCATCTCTCAAGTGAATAATTTATCGGATTTTTATGAAAACCTGGGGCCATAACGTATATTCAGTAATCCATACTGAAAATGTTCAACGCTTAGACTTTTCCGTGGAGTAGAATCTGTTTTAGTGAGATTCGATATGTTCTCATGTTAACGCTTATGCAAACGTTCAGTGAGTGTAATAGGACGCGGCAATGATAACATAGTTGACTCAGCGGATGGAGTAAATCAATCAAAGGTTAATGCGTCGTGGTCCATTTGGGAATATTCATGACATTCAATACTGGGAATTATGTTGTCAATTAGTACACCGAAATATGTGCTGGCAAATGGCTGCTCCTTACCATACCTGAGGTTTAACCATTTCAGAACAATGTGTCAGTGTTGTGTTAATATTTGCACCGCCGGCCATTTCGGAATTCAACAATTTTGAAATATTGAATCACCCTACCCGGACGCCAATGGACGTTATTTAGGTAAAGACGATTCCTCCAACCATTTCAGGGTCAGTGGTAGCCACTGGCTACTGGAGCTATTTTTGGGGTTACCTTGAAAGCCCGTGTTGGTCTATTTGTGCTACCTGTTCAAATGAGTGATGAATGTGCGTTTTCATCACTTATTTAATAGTGATGATGAACGTGTCGGTATCATATATCAGGGATCGTGCATCTTATTGTTGGGTAGCAGTTGCTGCTTTTGTGCTCACCGTATTCTTGACCTTATACATCCCGAAAAGCGAATAAATATATTAACGTAAATTTTCATAGCAAGTGTCCCTTGGAATCTTCAAAAGGCTTAGTAAGCGACATGTAAGGAGAGGATTTTTTAAATATTTTTTTCAGAAACAACTGGTACAAAACCTTTCTTATCAAATCAGGAACCGTGTCCAGTATAACAAACAAAAGCATTTCCATGAGTAAATATGTACAAAAGAGTGTCTTTT